>NC_053501.1:15413642-15713642 GCF_905171775.1 Rana temporaria
CTGGAAAAAAAATGCCCTGACAATAAAGCTGGAGAAATGTTGGGCAGCCATCTTTCTATATGTAATTTTCTCTTTCGTTCATAGACGGACACAGCCTTCTTTGACATTAGGGTTATGCTTCTTCCTACCAGGAGAACTCTCCTGGAAGGAAGCGGATATAACCCTAAGGTCAAAGGCTGCTGTGTCCGTCCATGAACTCGGAGAAATGGATTTTACGGTGAGTACAAAAATCCTATTTTATCTTTCGTTCATAGACGGACACAGCCTTCTTTGACATTAGGGTTATGCTTCTTCCTACCAGGAAGAAGCATAACCCTAATGTCAAAGAAGGCTGTGTCCGTCTATGAACGCAGAGTAATGGATTTTACGGTGAGTACAAAAATCCTATTTTCCTGGCTCTGGGACCCCTGCCGAGGCGCCACCTGAACACTTTTATGGAGGCTGAACAGTAGAAATGATATGGGAAGCGCGTGAGAGAGAAAAGGCGTCATGACCCCCAGTGTTCCGATCTCCATTGATCCTTTATTATTCACCCCCATCTGTTTCCAGAGTGCTGGTTATCCAGGCAGACGGAAAGCTGGACTTTCGTGTTCCCATCCACTTTTGTGTGTTTCAGGTCCTACGAGCTGACCCGCAAGGATCGATTGTATAAGAACGTACAGCGTATGCAGCAAACGCATGGTGTATGCAACTTCAGCCTGCTGCCCCAGACTTATCTGCTCCCCGGAGAATACCAGGATTTTTGCAGTGAGTGTCATCATCCATTGAGTAGACTCTGTGGAATACTTCTTACGATAGGGCGTAAAAAGTATTCATACCCCTTGAAATTTTCTACATTTTGCCATATTACAACCAAAAACGTAAATGTATTTTGTTGGGATTTTATGTGATAGACCAACACAAAGTGGCTCATAATTGTGAAGTGGAAGGAAAATGATAAATGGTTTCCAATTTTTCAATACTTTTTCAAGGCACTGTAATAGTAGCTGGGGACGCATAGTATGGGGAATCTTTGATTTTTATTAGGGTTGTCCCGATACCGATACTAGTATCGGTATCGGGACCGATTCTGAGTATTTGCGGGAGTACTCGTACTCCCGCAAATACCCCCGATACCGGAATAGAATACTTGCGCCATCCCCCCACCGCCGCCGCCGCCACCACCACCGCCGCCGTCGTCACGCCGCATCCCCGCTACCGCCGACTGTGTAATACACGCCGGGAACATTACAGCTTTGAATAGCTGTAATGATTCGCGCCGTGTATAGACACTCCCCCTTGCTCGGGTGAACTGTCCAATCCCGAGCGAGGGGGAGTGTCTATACGCAGCGCGGCGCCAATCATTACATCAAAGCTGTAATGTTCCCGGCGCGCGTATTACACAGTCAGTCGGCGGTAGCGGGGATGCAGGACAGGTAAGCGGGACATGGCTGGCTACATGGGGGGAGACATGCTGTATGGGGGGAGACATGCTACATGGGGGAGACACGCTACATGGGGGAGACATGCTACATGGGGGAGACATGCTACATGGGGGGGAGACATGCTGTATGGGGGGGGGGGGGAGACATGCTGTATGGGGGAGACATGCTACATGGGGGAGACATGCTACATGGGGGGGAGACATGCTGTATGGGGGGGGGGGGAGACATGCTGTATGGGGGAGACATGCTGCATGGGGGGAGACATGCTGCATGGGGGGAGACATGCTGCATGGGGGGAGACATGCTGCATGGGGGAGAGACATGCCTGCATGGGGGGAGACATGCTGCATGGGGGGAGACATGCTGCATGGGGGAGAGACATGCTGTATGGGGGGGAGACATGGCTGCATGGGGGGAGATATGCTGCATGGGGGGAGACATGGCTGGATATGGGGGGGGGGGGACATGGCTACATGGGGGGAGACATGGCTGCATGGGGGGGAGACATGGCTGGATATGGGGGGGGGACATGGCTACATGGGGGGAGACATGGCTGCATGGGTGGGAGACATGGCTGCATGGGGGGGAGACATGCTGCATGGGGGAGAGACATGCTGTATGGGGGGGAGACATGCTACATGAGGGAGACATGCTGCATGGGGGGGAGATATGGCTGCATGGGGGGAGACATGGCTACATGGGGGGAGACATGGTTGCATGGGGGGAGACATGCTGCATGGGGGAGAGACATGCTGCATGGGGGGGAGACATGGCTGCATGGGGGGGAGACATGGCTGCATGGGGGGAGACATGGCTGCATGGGGGGAGACATGGCTGCATGGGGGGAGACATGCTGCATGGGGGGAGACATGGCTGGATATGGGGGGGGGGGACATGGCTGGATATGGGGGGGACATGGCTGCATCTGGGGGGGACATGGCTGCATTTGTGGGGGGACATGGCTGCATTTGGGGACACATTTTAAAAAAGTATCGGTATTCGGTATCGGTGACTACTTGAAAAAAAGTATCGGTACTTGTACTCGGTCCTAAAAAAGTGGTATCGGGACAACCCTAATTTTTATAAATACAAATTGTGAAGAAATCTCTCATCAGTGTCTCTTTCTGCAGATGCTTATTCTAAGGACCGCGGCCCTTGGATTGTAAAGCCAGTGGCATCATCCAGAGGACGGGGAGTCTATCTGGTGAACTCTGTATGTAACAATATTGTCTCGTTATTGTGGGCCTTTTTCTCCTACTGCCTGTCTTCCCATGTCCTTTCCCTCTGTTCTCTCTCTGTTGTCATAGAAATCTGTGTGTCCCAAGCTGTCTCTCTCTGGTCTTGTGCATTCCATGTTGTGTACCAGCCCGTGTCTTGGATTTTTCACTGTGTTTGTTAATTATTCTGGACAGAAAAATCCACAAAACTTATTTTCTTATTCTTTTTTTATTTTGGATAGAGCAAGAGAGTGTTTTACCCCTGCCAGATTTCTTTTCCGCCATCTGTGTCTCATTGCAGAGATTTCCCTTCACTTCCTGTCCCAAAGCCAAAAAGGAAGTGAGAGGAAGCCCCTGCAAATTAAAGGGGTTGTAAAGGTAATTTTTTTTCCCTAAAAAGCTTCCTTTACCTTAGTGCCGTCCTCCTCTACTTGCCTCATCCTTCCATTTTGCTTTTAAATGTCCTTATTTCTTCTGAGAAATCCTCACTTCCTGTTCTTCTGTCTGTAACTCCACACAGTAATGCAAGGCTTTCTCCCTGGTGTGGAGTGTCGTGCTCGCCCTCTCCCTTGGACTACAGTAGAGTCAAGACGCTCTCTACATTGCAGATAGAGAAAGGAGCTGTGTGTTAGTGGGCGTCCTGACTTTCCTGTAGTCCAAGGAAGGGGGCGAGCACAACACTCCACACCAGGGAGAAAGCCTCGCATTACTGTGTGGAGTTACAGACAGAAAAACAGGAAGTGAGGATTTATCAAAAAAAGGACACTTAAAAGCAAAATCGAAAAATGAGGTAAGTGAAGGAGAACTGCACTAAGGTAAAGGAAGCTATTTAGGAAAAAAATTGTACATTTACAACCCCTGTAAGGGAATTTCGTAGGAACCCCCTGGTCACCAGAACTAGTGTCCCCATTGAAAGATTTCCCCTCTTTTTTACTTTTCTAGGGACAACCCAAAATGTAGGATTTTCTTTTCATTTCACTTTTAATAATGGTAAACCGTCTGTGTGTAAAGACTTTGACTAATTTGAGTATACCGTATTTTCCGGCGTATAAGACAACCTTTTGTACTTTAAAATATCCCCCAAAAATTGGGGGTCGTCTTATATGCCGGTACCTGTATGCAGAGTCAGACTGCGGGTGTCAATTGTTCAAAAGCCGCGCCTCGTCCTGTTTCGTGATACGCAGTAGGGCAGTTTCCCAACAGAGCCTGTGTTCAGTGTTCTGCCTATCACGGACGTCTCCTCGGCCTCAAACGAGAGGCCGTCCGTGATATGCGAAACACTGAAGACATGCTCTGCTGGGAAACTGAGTGTTCCGTCTATCACGGAACAGGACCAGGAGGAGGCGCGGCTTTTGAACAATGGACGCCCGAAGTCTGACTCTGCATACAGGGATAAGGTATGGAGAGCGGCACAGTGAGGTAGGCAATGGGCACTGTGAGGTAGACAATGGGCACAGTGAGGTAGGCAATGGGCACTGTGAGGTAGGCAATGGGTACAGTGATGTATGCAATGGGCACAGTGAGGTGAGTCGGAAGGGGGTCGTCTTATAAGGTGAGTATATCCCAAAACCAACCTTTTAGCTGGAAAATTAGGGGGTCGCCTTATACGCCGGCAAATACTGTAGACTTGCATAAAGATGCCAAACAGTATAGACTAGTAAAATTTGTCTTCATTGCCAGAGTTGTAATATTTGTACTCGTATAAACATGCTTATATACGTATAAATTACTGCACTCGAATGTAAAATTTTCTATTTTTGTTTTACTGCTCTGTACTCAATGCTGTGTTCATAGGCGTGCGTACAGGGTGTGCCAGACGTGCCTGGGCACACACTAATCGCTCTGTGTGGTGCAGATTTCCACTGTTAAAATCTCTGCTATTTCACCACTAACGGGGCTCCTAAAAAACTTGTAAAAAAAAAATAATAATAATAAAAAAAAATGAATACAAATAAATACTACTGAAACCATCCACTGCCTTACTTACACCAATCTCTGCCCTACTGACACCGTCCACTGCTATACTGACACTGTCAGTATAGACACCCAAATACACATGCACACATACATATGCGCTTTGGGGTGCACACCTATGGCTGTATTACTGATCTTTACTTGTACATTGTTCCATAGACCACAATACATCAGATTTGTATATCAGTAAAAAAAGTGGCATTTCTCTTCCGTTCATAGACGGACACAGCCTTCTTTGACATTAGGGTTATGCTTCTTCCTACCAGGAGTCTCCTGGTAGGAAGAAGCATAACCCTAATGTCAAAGAAGGCTGTGTCCGTCTATGAACTCAGAGAAATGGATTTTACGGTGAGTACAAAAATCCTATTTTTTTTATTCTCCTGTGCAAGAGGCTATAGAAAGGGTAAATCTCCTTAACGGGTACACAGACAGAAATAAAAACTGACAGGGGTTCTAATCCCTCTCCACTCTATCCAAAACTAAAAAAAGTTTAGCCTTGTGATATACTTTGACAGGTCCTGGAGTATGCTTCTCTTCTTTCCTGTTTTTTACTTGACACCCAACTTTCTGTCTCCCTTCCAGCCCTCACAGATAAGCCTGGAAGACAATATTCTGGTGTCTCGTTACGTCAGTAACCCTCTACTCATTGATGGTGAGTGTTAGAAGCCCTCGTATTTTGGTAGAGGGTTTGTATGTGGGGGAGGAGGCAGGTGTTGAGGAGGTTTTGTGGGGGTCAAATGATGTTCTGGTGGGTGGTGAGGAGATGAGCGGGTGGTGTAGAGGTGAGTAGGGTTCTTATGATCCTCTGAGTGGAGGATGATGTGGTGGTGAGTGAGGGGCGTCATCCAATCCTTGTGTGAGTGGTATATAGGTGAGGGGTGAGCTGGGGTCATATGATCCTCTGGGTGGTGTAAGGGTGAGTAGTGTTCTTATGATCCTCTGATAAGCAGGAAGGAGGGTGTAATGGGTCCTTGGGTGGGTGGTATATAGGTGAGGGGGTGAGCAGGGATCATATGATCCTCCTAGTGGGTGATGAGGTGAGTGGGGGCATCATCTGATCCTCAGGTGGGTGGTATATTAGATGAGGTGGTAAACTGGGGTCATTTGATGATCTGGGTGGTGAGGAAGTGAGCAGGTGGTGTAGAGGTGAGTAGGGTTCTTATAATCCTTTGAGTGGGTGTTGAGAATATGATCCTGGAGGATATGGTGGTGATTATACGATCCTTGGGTGGGTGGTATATAAGTGAGGGGGTGAGAAGGGATCATATGATCCTCTAGTGGGTGATGAGGTGAGTGGGGGGCATCATCTGATCCTCAGGTGGGTGGTATACTGGGGTCATATGATGATCTGGGTGGTGAGGAAGTGAGCAGGTGGTGTAGAGGTGAGTAGGGTTCCTATAATCCTTATACTGGGTGTTTAGGATACGATCCTGGAGGTTATGGTGGTGATTATATGATCCTTGGGTGGGTGGTATATAGGTCAGGGGTGAGCCGGTGTCATATGATCAGAGCTGGGGTCATATGATCCTCTAGGGGGGTGGTGTAGAGGTGAGTAGGGTTCTTATAATCCTTTGAGTGGGTGTGGAGGATATGATCCTGGAGGATATTTTGGTGATTATACAATCCTTTGGGTGGGTGGTATATAAGTGAGGGGGTGAGCAGGGATCATATGATCCTCTAGTGGGTGATGAGGTGAGTCGGGGGCATCATCTGATCCAAAGTGAGTGGTAAACTGGGGTCATATGATGATCTGTGTGGTGAGGAAGTAGGGTTCCTATAATCCTTTGAGTCAGTGTTGAGGATACGATCCTGGAGGATATGGTGGTGACTATACGATCCTTGGGTGGGTGGTATATAGGTCAGGGGTGAGCTGGGGTCATATGATCCTCTATGGGGGTGGTGAGGAGGTGAGTAGGGTTCTTTTAATCCTCTGAGCAGATGATGAGAATACAATCCTTGGGTGGGTGGTATATAGGCGAGATGTGAGCTGGGGTCATATGATCAGAGCTGGGGTCATATGTTCGTCACCATATCCTGCAGGATATGGTGATGATCATACGATTCTTGGGTGCGTGGTATATAGGTGAGGGGTGAACAGGGGTCATATGCTCCTCTAGGGGGTGGCGAGGAGGTGAGCAGGGGGCCTAATCCGATCCTCAGGTGGGTGATATATACCGTATTTGTGGCATGAGCTGGGATCATATGATCCTCTGGGTAGTGGGAAGGTGAGCGAGGGGGGATTCTTATAATCCTCTGAGCAGGTGATGAGAATACGATCCTTGGGTGGGTGGTTTATAGGTGAGATCTGGCCTGGGGTCATATGATCGGAGCTCTGGTGGGTAAGCAGGTAACGAGGAGGGGAGTAGCTTGGAGGTGCATGCCGGCTGTCCCAAACTCACTGTGTTTTCCCCTCTCTAGGGTTTAAGTTTGATGTCCGCCTCTATGTGCTGATCACCTCGTACGATCCTCTAGTCATTTACCTGTATGAAGAAGGGCTTACTAGGTAAGTATGGCCACTTTCACACAGGCTTCAGCTTGTATCAGAGCAGTGTAAACAGTAAGCTTTGACAAAGCATTTGCAGAGCTTTCAGCAAGCTTTGTTGAAGTTTTTAAAGTACCATTCAGCTCTAGTTTGTAAATGCTGAATACTGATCCTAATGGGAGTGCTGATGACCACTTTCAAAGAGCTACTAGCAGGATTCAGCATTTCTTGAAGCTTATTGAAAGCCTGCTGAAGCCTGCTAGTAGCTTGCTTAAAGTGGGATTTAGCACTCCCGTTAGGATCTGTGTTGATATAAAATAAATTCTCTATGGTTTTAGTAAGTAAGGTCTGTCTGGCTTAAAGCGGGGGTTCACCCTATAAACCCCCAAAAATTTTTTTTTTTCTTCTACCATAAAATCAGGCATTGTAGCGCGAGCTACAGTATGCCTGTCCCGATTTTTTTATCCCCGTACTCACCGTGTACTCGTACATCGAAGATACCGACTCCCCTCGGGGAATGGGCGTGCCTATGGAGCCGGAGGATGATTGACGGCCGGCTCTGGCGCGTCACGCTTCTCCGGAAATAGCCGAAATAGGCTTGGCTCTTCACGGCGCCTGCGCATAGCCTGTGCGCAGGCGCCGTGAAGAGCCGAGACCTACTCCGGCTGTCTTCGGGGAGAGTGACGTGCCAGGGCCGGCCGTCAATCATCCTCCCTCTCCATAGGCACGCCCATTCCCCGCGGGAGCCGAAATCTATAATGTACGAGTACACAGTGAGTACGGGGGTAAAAAAATCGGGACAGGCATACTGTAGCTCGCGCTACAATGCCTGTCTCGATGGTAAAATCGTGTCACTGAGGGTGAACTACCGCTTTAACTACTTACCCCCCGGACCATATTGCTGGTCAAAGACCAGAGCACTTTTTGCGATTCGGGACTGCGACGCTTTAACTGACAATTGCGCGGTCGTGCGACGTGGCTCCCAAACAAAATTGGCGTCCTTTTTTTCCCACAAATAGAGCTTTCTTTTGGTGGTATTTGATCACCTCTGCGGTTTTTATTTTTTGCGCCATAAACAAAAATAGAGCGACAATTTTGAAAAAAAATAATATTTTTTACATTTTGCTGTAATAAATATCCCCCAAAAATATATAAAAAAAAAATTTTTTTCCTTAGTTTAGGCCGATACGTATTCTTCTACATATTTTTCGTAAAAAAAATCGCAATAAGCGTTTATTGATTGGTTTGCGCAAAAGTTATAGCGTTTACAAAATAGGGGGTATTTTTATGGCATTTTTATTAATATATTTTTTTTACTAGTAATGGCGGCGATCAGCGATTTTTTTTTCGTTACTGCGACATTATGGCGGACACTTCGGACACTTTTGACAAATTTTTGGGACCATTGGCATTTTTATAGCGATCAGTGCTATAAAAATGCATTAGATTACTATAAAAATGCCACTGGCAGTGAAGGGGTTAACACTAGGGGGCGGGGAAGGGGTTAAGTATGCCTGGGTGTGTTCTTACTGTGGGGGGGGGGGGGTGGCCCCACTAGGGGAAACACTGATCTTCTGTTCATACAGTGTATGAACAGAAAATCAGCATTTGCCCCGCTGACAGGACCGAGAGCTGTGTGTTTACACACACAGCTCCCGGTCCCCGCTCTGTAACGAGCGATCGCGTGTGCCCGGCGGCGATCGCGCCCGCCGGGCACACGCACGGGAGTCGGGGGCGAGCGGGGGGCACGTGCGCGCCCCTAGTGGCGGCTATACGATAGGACGTATAGCTACGGGCTTTCGCCCAGGAGAGCCGACCTGCCGCCGTATAATGACGGTGGCTGGTCGGCTAGTGGTTAAGCACCAGGAGCTACCTCACTGCTGCACCTTTGGGGGGACTTTTTAAATGTTCCTATTTACTGTAATAAGGGTTAGGGCAGAAGTAATGAGTACTGACATCAGTACTTATTAAAGGGGACGTACATGTACGCCCTTGGGCCCAGCCATTCTGTCGACGTATATCGTTGTGCGGCGGTCCTTAAGTGGTTAAATTGGTGCTGTCATTAGCAGTGTTGCAAGTAGCGGCGTTTAAATAAACGCCGTTACGTAACGATTGGCCTCCTGCGGGTAACTCGTAATCTACCTGATAACTTTTACCCTCTCTGCAACGCCGTTCCCACTACATGGGCAGCGTTACCGAGATTACCCCCCGCCGCCGCCTAGTTAATTAGGGTGCTGTCTATCAAAGTGCAGATCACCTGTCCAATCCCCAGCAAGGGGGAGTGTCTATACGCGGCGCGGAACACACAGCTATTCAAATGAAAGCTGTAATGTTCCCTGCATGCTGATTAACGCGGCGGCGGCATCATCTAGGTATGGGGACATCATGGCTGCTATATGTGGGGGACATCATGGCTGCATATCATGTGGGGGACATCATGGCTGCATATCATGTGGGGGACATCATGGCTGCATATCATGTGGGGGACATCATGGCTGCATATCATGTGGGGGACATGGCTGCATATCATGTGGGGGACATGGCTGCATATCATGTGGGGAACATGGCTGCATATCATGTGGGGGACATGGCTGTATTTGGGGACACATTTCAAAAAAAGTATCGGTATTCTTTTTTTTTTTATTTTTTTTTTTTAATGTGGTCCACCTTTTAAAATCCTTTCTAGATTTCTAGGTTTGGTATAGATTTTAAAAAAACATGCCCTGCAGTAGAAAAGTCACACAAAGAGAAAAAAAGGCATATGAATTAACCGTAATTGCATTGTAGAATATAAAAAAAAAAATCTCAGTTACTTTGCCGAGTAACTAGTTACTTTGCCAATAAAGTAACTGAGTTGTAGTTCATAGATTACATTGTCTCACTTTATAATTTGAATCTTCCGGCAGAAATGTGTAACCCTGAGATTGGATCAGGATATCAATTAAGTAATGAGTCTCTATCAGAGTCACTAACTCAATTACTTTTTCGGACAAGTAACTTGTAATTGTAACTAATTACTTTTTTAAAGGAAGATGAACAACACTGGATTAGCTGTTGCCCACCCCTCAGTTGGACTTCTTTTAGGATTTCTGGACTGTAAATGTTTTTTAGATTCCACCTTTTAGTGTTTTCTCGGGACCCATATATTGCTATCTCGCAAAACTAAGGCATGCTGGGTAGAGAAGGGGTTATACAGGACAGGCTAGACAGTGTAGACAGCAGTATAACCTGTTACTGAATTATTTTCTCCCTCAATAATCTTCAAGAGAAAGTTTTTACACTGAGTACAAGAATCCTGTTTTAGATAGCTGGAGGATTTACTTCTCACTGCGTTTGTGTTTTTTTTTTTTTTTTTACACAGGTTTGCCACAGTTCGCTATGACCGAACAGCCAAAAACATCAAAAACCAGTTCATGCACCTTACCAACTACAGTGTAAATAAGAAGAGCGGTGACTATGTCAGGTACCTGGGGCTCCAGAAACATACATGCGTTATACAGTGTATACGTGTGTAGTATTCAAGCTAATTTACATAATCTACGCCGGCCGCAATGGAAGCGCCACCTAGCGGCCATCAGAAAAATTGCAAGCTAAGATAGAACGGCGCAAGCCGTCCTATCTTAGCTTTGTTTAAGCGTATCTCTGTTTGAGCATACGCTTAAACATACAGCGGCGTAGATTCAGAGTTAGGTCGGCTTATCTACTGATAAGCCGGCCTAACTCTTTGTGAATCTACCTAGTGTGTGTATATATATATACAGAGACTATTGGGTTGATTTACTAAATGCAAACAGACTGTGCACTTTGCAAAGTTGCCCTCTGCAAATGCAGTTTCTCCAGAAATTAGTAAATGAGTTAAGGCTTCACTTTGCCAAGAATACCCAATCGCGTGCAAGAAAAATAAAAAATAAATGCCTGTTTGCTTGCATATTATTGGATGATGGAAGTCAGCAGAGCTTCTGCTCATTTACTAAGCTCTGGAGCAACTGCTCTTGTAGAGTGCAACTGCATTTTGAAAAGTGCCCAGTCTTTTTGCTTTTAGTAAATCAACCCCTATATGTTATATTATATTCTAAATAATATTATGTATACTATAATATATTTATACAAAATAATAATATATTTATGCTAAATAAAGTTATATATAAATCGTGTAGTATTATTATTATAATAATAATATATTCTCCTCCTCTATTGTTTCTTTCCTCTGTTCTGTCCTTTCCTAGCTGTGATGACCCAGAAGTGGAGGATTATGGGAATAAATGGAGTATGAGCGCCATGCTTCGATACCTAAAACAGGAAGGGAAGGACACTGCAGGTGCCATGACAGTCCCCAAACCTCCCCGGACCCTCATATGTCACCAATCTGGTTCTAATGCTGGATATTCTTGTTTCAGGCCTCATGTCTCAGGTGGAGGATTTGATCATTAAAACAATTATCTCCGGGGAACTTCCGATTGCTTCTGCTTGTAAATCCCTCCTTGCCAACAGAGGAAACTGCTTTGGTGAGTGTGCGGCTGTGTGCCCTCCCTGTGGGAGAGATAGTGGTGCTGCCTGCGTTGGGATGTAATATTGATTCTGTGTGGTTTTACTGCAGAGCTCTATGGCTTTGATGTTCTGATTGACAGCAATATGAAGCCCTGGCTTTTGGAAGTCAATCTATCTCCATCACTGGCCTGGTGAGTATGAATACTAGTGATGTCACAGTGCCTCTGGCTGGTGAGTGTGAACCTATCTGTATAACATCATCATGGTGATTGCACAGTGCCCTCTGATGGTGACTGTAAAGCCTTGTACACACGTTGGTCCACTGCTTTATCTGTTGTTGGTCCACTAATTTATCTGTATGTATACCTTTTTTACATCTCAATAAACTTGGAATTTTCTGGTTAAAAAAAAAAAGCCCTGTACACACAGGCCGAATGCCCGTTTCAATAAAACCAGCCGACATACTACCCGTGTGTATGGCCGGCCGACTTCTGTTGGACCGAGCATGCTGGAAAACCAGCAACCGATCAGCACTCTCAGCCAATGGCGCAGATCGCTGATTGGAATGTTCTGGGAGGGGGGGGTCCCCCGCGTCCCTGTCGGAACACAACAGCTCAGAGAGGGGGGTTTGCTGTACTAACGTTTTGGTTTGCTGTACTAACCTGCGCACAGGCTATGCGCAGGCGCCGTGAAGAGCCAAGCCTATTTCGGCTATTTCCGGAGAAGCGTGACGCGCCAGAGCCGGCCGTCAATCATCCTCCGTCTCCATAGGCACGCCCATTCCCCGGTATCTTCGATGTACGAGTACAAGGTGAGTACGGGGGTAAAAAAATCGGGACAGGCATACTGTAGCTCGCGCTACAATGCCTGATTTTATGGTAAAAGAAAAAAAAATATTTTTTTTTTGCGTTGATAGGGTGAACCCCCGCTTTAAGTTTGACACCCCTGCTCTATATTGTTACTCTTGTGATTGCACAGTGCCCCCTGCTGGTCAGTGTGAGCCTCTATATTGTTAGTCTTGTGATTGCACAGTGCCCCCTGCTGGTCAGTGTGAGCCTCTATATTGTTAGTCATGTAATTGCACAGTGCCTCAAGTGTGTGTCTCTATAGCACTGATGGTAGTAATTTCCTTGGTGTACCTGCAGTGATGCTCCTCTGGATTTGAAAGTGAAGGCTTCCATGATCTCAGACATGCTGACGCTGGTTGGTGAGTATAATATAGCGGCTTTATTGTCCATGATGGGGGGGTTGTTCATGTTGGTGTGATGAATAACAGTGCTGATTTTGCAGGACTGGAGTGTCAGGACCCCCTGCAGAGGCCGGTCCGTGGAGGAGTCATGCTGCATGACAAGCGTGTTCCTATTCCTAAAGCAAAGGTAAGAGCAGTGGAGGAAAAATAATCAAAACTGTGCCCCATTAACATACTTTTATATAAAGGTAAATTATTACCTTCACAGAGACAGCGCCCCCTATCTGCCAGTGACATTGAAACGGGCCTGCAGGCTGGGAGCAGAGACAAGAGCGGAAATCGCACAAGCAGCACCCTGGGGCTTTCTACTGAAGAGGTCAGCTTTCCTGTGTATACGTGTGTGCCAATCTACACCTGTCTGTCTAATTCTGTCCTTGCACTTTGTGTACAGTATTACCCTTAACACAGAACAAGAGAAGTGGTTCTGTGCAGAGCAGTGGCGGCCCGTCCATAGAGGGCGCCCGGGCGCCGCCCCCCCTCCCCCAGTCAGTAAAAGAAAAAAAAATTATAAAAAAAAAAAAAAAAAAAAAGTTTTTTTTTTTTTTTTTAAACATGTCCCTTTAAGAAAAAAACGAAAAAAAAATATGGTCCTTATGTGCACCGTGCCCGGCGCCGGGCGCCGGGCACAGTAAAGTGCGGTAGCGCCACGTCTGTGCAATCACAAGATTGCAGGCGAGGCGCTACATTGGAAGGCAAAAAATGCCTTTGTGGCGTTCTCCATCGCGCCACAATTTTCGGCGCGATGGACTTTATTATTATGGCCGAGCGGGTGCACGCGCTATTGATCCAAGTCCGACGTCACTCGAGGTACAGGAAGTGACGTCGGCACACTCTGCAGCTCAGCGCCCGTGTGGTCCCGACTCCCGGGACATTAAGGTATGCAGCAGCATCCCCCTCCACCTCTTAACTTTACTCCCCCCTCGGGACTAATTACATTACTGAGTCCCGAAAAAGTAGCTGCCAGTGCCACGATCCCCCTGCCCCCCCCCGTCCTCGTTATTGCCTGTTTGTTTCTCAGTACATTCCTCTCTGCTCCTCTGCTCACTAATCCTATGTGCTGCGGAAATAGCGTCCATCACCCCCCTCACCCCCCCCCCCGCTTATTAACTAAATGTCTTTTACAGTAAAAGACATTTAGTTAATAAGCGGGGGGGGGGGGGGTGAGGGGGGTGATGGACGCTATTTCCGCAGCATATAGGATTAGTGAGCAGAGGAGCAGAGAGGAATGTACTGAGAAACAAACAGGCAATAACGAGGAGGAGAAGCAGAGGGGAATGTACATGTTACATGCTCCTCTGCTCATTAATCGTATGTGCTGCCGAAATAGCATCCGTCACCCCCCCCCCCCTTATTACTAATTAACTAAATGTCTTTTACAGTAAAAGACAGTCGGGGGGGGGTGACGGATGCTATTTCGGCAGCACATACGATTAATGAGCAGAGGAGCATGTAACATGTACATTCCCCTCTGCTTCTCCTCCTCGTTATTGCCTCTGTGTTCTTCAGTACATTCCTCTCTTTTCCTCTGCTCACTAATCCTATATGCTGCTGAAATAGCGTCTGTCACCCCCTCCCCCCCCCCCCCCCCCCCCCTTATTAACTAAATGTCTTTTATTTTAAATGTACATGTCTTCCAAAATTATAGCCGTCACTACCATCCCCCCCCCCCCCCCCTTATTAACCAAATGTCATTTATTTTAAATGTACATTTCTGCCAAAATTATAGCCATCACTACCACCCCCCCGAACCCCCCCGCCCCCCGCGCTTATTAACCAAATGTTATTTATTTTAAATGTTCATTTCTGCCAAAATTATAGCCATCACTACCATCCCCCCAAACCCCCCCCCCCGCGCTTATTAACCAAATGTCATTTATTTTAAATGTACATTTCTGCCAAAATAGCGGCCATCTCCACCCACCCCCCCAACCCCCCACGCTTATTTACCGGATTTTATTTACATTTCTGCCAAAATAGCAGCCTTCAGTCCCCCCCCCCATGCCCACTTATTTACAAAATGTATTTTACATGTAAAATACCAACCTTCACCCCCTACACAAAGTCTTTCATTAGGGCCACAATTCACAGAATTATGGGTTCTCTAATGCAGTATGTCTACAGTCTCTGGTAATCTCCTGCAGTATGTCCGCAGTATCTGGTAATCTAATGCAGTATGTCCGCAGTCTCTGGTAATCTAATGCAGTATGTCCGCAGTCTCTGGTAATATTGTGCAGTATCTCTGCAGTCTCTGGTAATCTAGTGCAGTATGTTCGCAGTCTCTGGTAATCTTGTGCATTATCTCCGCAGTATCTGGTAATCTTGTGCAGTATATCCGCAGTCTCTGGTAATCTTGTGCAGTATGTCCGCAGTCTCTGGTAATCTTGTGCAGTATATCCGCAGTATCTGGTAATCTTGTGCAGTATGTCCGCAGTCTCTGGTAATCTTGTGCAGTATATCCACAGTCCCTGGTAATCTCCTGCAGTATGTCTGCAGTTTCTGGTAATCTAATGCAGTATGTCGCAGTCTCTGGTAATCTCCTGCAGTATGTCGCAGTCTCTGGTAATCTCCTGCAGTATGTCCGCAGTCTCTGGTAATCTAATGCAGTATGTCCGCAGTCTCTGGTAATCTAATGCAGTATGTCCGCAGTCTTGGTAATCTCCTGCCTATTTAGAGTCCTTCATTACTAACAGTGTAATTTTTTAGTTTGTTTGCGCCGATCTGTAAGGCTGCGCTATATACCATGATTTGTGATGCTGGGGCTATATACTCTGTCCTGTGACGCTGAGCTGTATACTCCTGACACTATGAGTGGAAGCAAGTGGAATACAGGGGACGGAGTCGGTGGATTCTATAAGGGGTGTGGCTTATTAGAAGTGGGAGGGACCAACGTGGAGGGGCGGAGTCTTGCGCCCCCCCATCCAAAAACTTCACCAGCCGCCACTGGTGCAGAGTCCATATGTATAGAATAAGAACAAATACTGAGAATTACACCAAGCATCCTGAAGGGAAGACTGTGCAGCCTCTGGAGGACAGGGAGGTTGGAGCTGATTTTCCTGCTGGACTCCAACTCTGGAGGATAGTGGGAACATCAGTCTAACCCAGGGGACATTCACAGTACAGGAGACTCGGAGGAGGGACGTGGTGGACTCCCAGCATATGGATTGTGAGAACAATGTTGCTGCCACCAGTACTCATGATGGGAGCCATGATGGGGTGACTGGTGTTTATGGTGGGAGTAACACTGGGGTAACTAGTAATGGTGCTGCTAGTAATGATATGATGTGCAGTGATGATGTCACCAGCGGCGGTCCGTCCATAGAGGCGCCGCCCCCTCTGGCTCCGCACCGCCACTGAAAATAACATACATTCATGCATTGCATAAATGTATGTTATTGTTGCCAGCTGCCGCTGGTCTGTTCAGGTGGCCGGAAATTGAGCGCCGACCACCTGAATAACGGCAGCTGGTTGGCTGTGCGGAAGTGCCTATCAGAGCCAGCGGTAGTGACAATGGTCACAGTGGCAACAATTAAAGGGCACAGTGACATGCACAGTGGCAACAATGGGCACAGTAGTATCAATGGGCACAGTAGTGACAATGGGCACAGTGGCGACAATTAAAGGGCACAGTGGTGACAATTGAGGGGCATAGTGGTGACAATTGGCACAGTGGTGACAATTGAGGGGCACAGTGGCTGCGTTTGATGGCATGGCACAGTGGTGACAATTGATGGCACAGTGGCTGTGTTTGATGGCATGGCACAGTGACTGCGTTTGATGGCATGGCACAGTGACTGCGTTTGGCATGGCACACTGCGTTTGATGGCATGGCACAGTGACTGCATTTGATGGCATGGCACAGTGGTGCGAATTAATGGCATAGTGACTGCATTTGATGGCATGGCACAGTGGTGATAATTGATGGCACAGTGGCTGCGTTTGATGGCATGGCACAGTGGTGACAATTGATGGCACAGTGGCTGCGTTTGATGGCATGGCACAGTGGTGACAATTGATGGCACAGTGGCTGCGTTTGATGGCATGGCACAGTGGTGACAATTGATGGCACAGTGGCTGCGTTTGATGGCATGGCACAGTGGTGACAATTGATGCCACAGTGGCTGCGTTTGATGGCATGGCACAGTGACTGCATTTGATGGCATGGCACAGTGGTAACAATTGATGGCACAGTGGCTGCATTTGATGGGCACAGTGAGGCTGCAATTTTTTTCTTTTCTTTTTTTTACGTTTGCACCCCCAAAATATTTTGAGCACCAGCTGCCACTGGATGTCACTAATATTGATGTGGTGAATAATTATGATGTTATTGATATGAACGCTGATATATTTAAACTGAGTCATTAGCAGCCTGAGAGCTCTGAGAATGTAGTGATGGAGGAGTCGGTTCAGAATAACCCTCAGGACCCCCCTCCCCTCCCCCTTTCCCTTTAGATCCACCACCTGCTCCACAAGGGAATGCTGGTCCATCTGGTCATGCCCCCCCCCCCCCCCCCTCGGAATGCTTGGAGCTGTGGCTCTTTTTCCACCAGTAACACCTATATTGGTCAGGCCTTTAGAGGAGGAATGTGGTCAGATTCAAGCATAGGGGTTCCAGAGAGGAGCTCCCTGATAGGAGGTTTGTAGTAAGGGAGTTGCTGTGTCAGCAGATGGGGTCTGCGCCTGCAGACATACTGGCAGTCATCAATCTCCCTGACAGACAAGGTTATGATGGCAGCTTTGGTCATGTCTGACTTAGACAGATTCTGGGCCAGCTTCAGTGGGTTTCGGGACAAAGAGGCTTGGAGGAATTTCATCCTTATTCCCATCTCCAAACCTGACACAGCAAATGTTAACATCATTTTCTGGAATGAGTCTGTGCATCTGGCTTAAAAGCCATTGGGCTAGATTCAGGTAGCCCGCTGTAATTTTGTGCGGGCGTAGCGTATGTTATTTACGCTACGCCGCCGCAACTTAGACGGGCAAGTGCAGGCGGCGTAGCGTAAATCAGCCGGCGTAAGCGCTCCAAATTCAAATTGTCAAGAGGTGGGCGTGTTTTATGTAAATAAAACGTGACCCCACGTAAATGACGTTTCTCACGAACGGCGCATGCGCTGGCCGTGAACGTATCCCAGTGCGCATGCTCCTAATTACATCGCAAATAGTCAATGCTTTCGACGTGAACGTAATTTACGCAGAGCCCTATTCACGAACGACTTACGCAAACGACGTAAAACTTTTACAATTCGACGCGGGAACGACGTCCATACTTAACATTGGCTATGCCTCATATAGCAGGAGTAACGTTACGCCGGAAAAAGCCTTACGCAAACGACGTAAAATCCACCGGGCGCACATACGTTTCTGAATCAGCGTATCCAGCTCATTTGCATATTCTACGATGAAATCGACGGCAGCGCCACCTAGCGGCCAGCGTAAATATGCAGCCTAAGATACGACGGTGTAAGACACTTACGCCAGTCGGATCTTAGGGAAATCTATGCGTAACTGATTCTATGAATCAGTCGCATAGATACGACGCCGCAACTCAGAGATACGACGGCGTATCTGGAGATACGCCGTCGTATCTCGTACCTGAATCTAGCCCATTGTGAAAAACTAAAGACCGTGATGGGATCTGGACTGGGGGTTGGAAGGTTCTTGTCAAGTTGAGGCAAACTAACAATGTTACCCATCACCTGCCAAACTCCTTTTTCATTGGACAGGAGAGAGAAGTTTGCTTCTATGCAGGTTAGCCTAGGTTCGGCTCCAGGGTCCCCCACCTCAGGCCAAACGCGGTACTGCGCAGTGTGCAAACAACTGTTTTTTGTGTTTCCAGGTAAAAATATTGCACAGAGTCCAGGAAGAAGAATCGAGGAGGGGGAGTTATGTTCGTATTTTCCCCAGACATGACACATGGTCACTTTATGGGTGAGTGTGCGTATAACACGTTTATTTACTTATCATCCTGGCTGCGATGTATCATATTATTTTTTCCTATTTATACAGCTCATTCCTGGAACATAAGACATCTATGAACTACATGCTGGCCAATCATCTTTTCCCAGACAGGTAGGTATGAGCCTGGCTCTCCCTGTCCACTCCTTAGACATGCACGGTGTGACTGTCCCCTGTCCACCTCATAGACACGCACGGTGTGACTGTCCCCTGTCCGCCTCATAGACACGCACGGTGTGACTGTCCCCTGTCCGCCTCATAGACACGCACGGTGTGACTGTCCCCTGTCCGCCTCATAGACACGCACGGTGTGACTGTCCCCTGTCCGCCTCATAGACACGCACGGTGTGACTGTCCCCAACCGCCTCATAGACACGCACAGTGTGACTGTCCCCTGTCCGCCTCATAGACACGCACGGTGTGACTGTCCCCTGTCCGCCTCATAGACACGCACGGTGTGACTGTCCCCTGTCCGCCTCATAGACACGCACGGTGTGACTGTCCCCTGTCCGCCTCATAGGCATGCACAGTGTGACTGTCCCCAACCGCCTCATAGACACGCACGGTGTGACTGTCCCCTGTCCGCCTCATAGACATGCACAGTGTGACTGTCCCCTGTCCGCCTCATAGACACGCACGGTGTGACTGTCCCCTGTCCGCCTCATAGACATGCACGGTGTGACTGTCCCCTGTCCGCCTCATAGACACGCACGGTGTGACTGTCCCCTGTCCGCCTCATAGGCATGCACAGTGTGACTGTCCCCTGTCCGCCTCATAGACACGCACAGTGTGACTGTCCCCTGTCCGCTTCATAGACATTCACAGTGTGACTGTCCCCAACCGCCTCATAGGCATGCACAGTGTGACTGTCCCCAACCGCCTCATAGGCATGCACAGTGTGACTGTCCCCAACCGCCTCATAGGCATGCACAGTGTGACTGTCCCCTATCCACCTCATAGACATGCACAGTGTGACTGTGCCCTGTCCGCTTCATAGACATTCACAGTGTGACTGTCCCTAACCGCCTCATAGGCATGCACAGTGTGACTGTCCCCTGTCCGCTTCATAGACATTCACAGTGTGACTGTCCCTAACCGCCTCATAGGCATGCACAGTGTGACTGTCCCCTGTCCGCTTCATAGACATTCACAGTGTGACTGTCCCTAACCGCCTCATAGGCATGCACAGTGTGACTGTCCCCAACCGCCTCATAGGCATGCACAGTGTGACTGTCCCCAACCGCCTCATAGGCATGCACAGTGTGACTGTCTCCTGTCCGCCTCATAGACACACACAGTGTGACTGTCTCCTGTCCGCCTCATAGACACACACAGTGTGACTGTCTATCTCTCTCCTACAGGATGGTCATTAATCACAAGTGTGACACCAGACCCAAGCTGCATGCTGCCTTGTATGAGCGCAAATTGCTGTCACTACAGATGCGTAAGGCCAGGAAACATGGTTTGGTTCGCCGGGCCGGTAAGTAGAGCCACAGCTGGCCTGCCCTGTACACAAGTGACCCATAAATCTTCCTACATGCAAATAGGATTTTAGGAGTTTTACTTGTCTGGAGGACCCTGAGCAATTGGATTCACAGAAAGACAAAGTATCTGGGGTACCTCTCCTGCAGTTCTTTTTGAGATTAGGCATCACATCATCCTCATCTATAATTCTGATTGATATTGGTTGTGAAAAATCCCCCTCCCCACATTTATTTTTGAGATTTGGTATCCCAGGCTCCTCATCTGAAGTTCTATTAAGGTTGAGTATTGCAGGCTCCTCCCCTGCAGTACTTATTGTTATTGGGTATCACAAGCTCATACCTCTGCAGTTCTAAATGAGATTGAGTATCACAGGCTCCTCCCTTGCAGTTCTTATTAGGTTTGAGTATTGCAAGATCCTCCCCTGCAGTTCTTATGAGGGTTGGGTATTGCATGCTCCTCCCCTGCAGTTCTTATGAAGTTTGGGTATTGCATGCTCCTCCCCTCCAGTACTTATTGTTATTAAAGCAGTGTCCCGGCCGAAATTTTACCTTTTAGATAAAAAATACCCCTATACCTTAGTGTATACAGTCTACTAAAGGTATTGTGTAAACTAAGGGCCGTTTTGTATATGTGCAGCATTTTTGTTTATTTTTTTAATACACAGATGCCCACACAGGAGATGGCATGCCATGGCTATCTCCTGTGTGGGCACCTTAAGCCGCAGTGCATTGCCTCCTGGATTTCATGCATGCTGGCTACCAAGTATGCATCTGCCGATCTCACGCATGCGCAGTGCGGTGCGAGCAGTATAATAGCTTGTAGGTCGGGTTTCCATTGCAACGGCAGCATCATGAGCGGTGCCGCCCCTTTGCTTTGGAAACCTATTGCCTCCGGCTGGGTCGGCTTCGGGCTAGGACATTGCGGACTCCCTGGACAGGTAAGTGTCCTTATATTAAAAGTCAGCAGCTGCAGTATTTGTAGCTGCTGACTTTAATCCATTGTTTTTTTTCCAACCGGAATTCCGCTTTAATGGTACACATTAGGGCTGGATGGTGAGAAGTGTAAAATGTGGGTGGAACTCTGCCTTAAGTATCATATGTTTATCCTCTGCAGTCCTGATTTGACATATAGTATCACAAGCTCAGCCAGTGCAGTTCTTATTAAGAACTGCAGGGGAGAAGCCTGTGATCCCCAATCTCAATTCGAACTGCAGAGGATGAGCTTGTGATACCTAATAACAATAAGTGCTGCAGGGGAGGAGCCTGCAATATCTAACCTTCATAAGAACTGCAGGGGAGGAGTCTGCAATACTCAACCTTATTAAGGACTGCAGGGGAGAAGCCTGTGATACTCAATCTCAATAAGGTTGAGTATTGCAGACTCCTCCCCTGCAGTTCTTATTAAGGTTGGATATTGCAGGCTCCTCCCCTGCAGTTCTTATTAAGGTTGGATATTGCAGGCTCCTCCCTTGCAGCACTTATTGTTATTAGGTATCACAAGCTCATCCTCTGCAGTACACATTGAGATTGGGGATCACAGGCTCCCCCACTGCAGTTCTTTTTGAGATTGACTATCACAGGCTCATTTCCCAAAGTTCTTATTAAGATTGGCCATCACTGGCTCCTCCCCTGCAGTTCTTATTAAGGTTGGATATTGTAGGCTCCTCCCCTGCAGCACTTATTGTTATTGGGTATCACAAGCTCATCCTCTGCAGTTCGCATTGAGATTGGGGATCACAGGCTTCTGATATCATAGGCTCATCTTTTTGCAACTTATATAATAATTTTGTGCTGCTAGTTCCACCCCCACATCTCTAACACAAATGGTGTTAAATAGTGATTGAAATATTACATGCTCCTCCCCCTAAATTACTTGGAGTAACTGTTTGTTACAGCCTTCTCCTGTAGACTGATCTATTCCTTATATCTATAACAGGGCTGTCTCACCCCCCAGAGGGCTTCACAACTGAGCAGGAAGAGGAGGATGAAGCTGAGGAGGAAGAGGTGGATGAGATAACGGATCCTCCATCCCCGGAACCGCAGACAGTGCCTCCTCCCCCTTCCCCTCCCCCACCACCTCCTCTGGTCAGCATCCTGGGGATCCTACAGAGAGGGGAAAACCTGAGGTATGTCTGCTGAAAATGTGGCGGCTTACGGATGGTACTCTGTCTTCCCACACTTATGATGATCTGTGTTTGCAGCAAGGTTCAGGCTCGTTGGGCTTTCTGCACTTACCTGCAGCGGGTGCAGAGCCGCCTCCAGAGGCAGCAGGACTCAGAAAAGCCACTCCTCAAAGAGGAGGAGCAGATGGTGAGTGGCTGGTGTCGGTATAGTATAAAAGTTTTCTGTGGCATTGCCTGACTCATGTCACGTATTGCAGGAGCTAGTGTTGAGGTTTCTGCAGCGCGCAGCCAGTAACTTGCAGAGATCTGTCAGTGTGACGCTCCCCGGCCGTTCTGTACCGATCCAGGAGAGACGTCAACTGCTGGCCAATCAGCTGGGTGACTTCATTACCCTGTACGACGAGGTAACCATGTGTTCAACACCCAGAATCCTCTATTGTATCCTACTCTGTGTACCTAAAATACTGAATTCCACCGTTTGTAACCGCAACCCTCTACTGTATGCCATCCTGTGTACCCAGAATCCTTTTCTTCCTGTCCTTAGCGCTTTATGTTTCGAGAATTCTTTCCAGTATACTATATTCAGTGGCCCAGATTCAATAAGCAATTGCGCCTGTGTAACCATAGGTTACACAGCACAATTGCTTACTTGCTCCGGCGTTACGAATGCTCCTGATTCAGGAACATCGTAACGCCGACTGCAGCCTAAAATCTGCGTGGCATAAGGCTCTTATGCCACGTATATTTTAGGCTGCATTCTTGCGATGCCCGATAGGGGGCGCTCCCATTGTGCTCAGTGTATAGTATGCAAATTGCATACTAACAACGATTCACAATGTTGCGCGAGCCCTGCGTACGCAAGTTACGTCGTTTCCGTACGGCGTGTTTAGCGTAAGGCTGCCCCTTCTAATAGTAGGGGCAGCCAATGCTAAAGAATACCCGTCGTTCCCGCGTCGCGATATTTGAATGTTACGTCGTTTGCGTAAGTGATTCGTGAATGGCGCTGGACGCCATTCACGTTCACTCTGAAGCAAATGACGTCCTTGCGACGTCATTTGCCGCAATGCACGTCGGGAAAGTTTCCCGACGGAGCATGCGCTCTACGCTTGGCGCGGGAGCGTGCCTAATTTAGATGATTCCCGCCCCCTACGGGATCATTTAAATTGCGTGCTCTAGCGCCGGGCAATTTTGACGGTGCGCCCTCGCAATTTACAGAGCTACTGCTCCGTGAATCGAGGGCAGCGGAGCAAATTTGCGGGGCGCAGGGCAAAATCGTTGCCCTGCGCCTCCGCAAAAAAAGCGCAATTCTCTTTTAATCCGGGCCAGTATATAGAATACTTGTTCCTTTTTACCCAGAATGTAGTAGGTACTGTGCATAGGCTTCTCCTAATTTTGTTCCATGTTCTACAATGTATAGTGTACTCTGCATTGAATACCCAGCATTCCCTATGTAGCCTGTCTTGCACTCCTTGCCATGCTCTGTATCTTTTGTGTCACTCATGTTGTGGCTTCTTATAGGAGACACGAGAGATGAGCACCCCAGACTCCTCAGACGGTGCAGGGAAAGGTGTGGACCCTGAGGATTTTCAGGCTTTCATATCTGAAGCTAGGTAATAATAATTGGCTTACTGTGGTCTTTGTCAGCTCAGCTGAGTTATTCTGCATACTGTTTGAGTTTCTGCCATGTCACCACCAATGGTCTTTGAGGTTGTGCTGTGTTACCCTGCGTGATCGCTAAGGTTATGCCGTGTTACCCTGCATGCTCTCTAAGGTTGTGCCACGTCACCCTGCATGCTCTCTGAGATTGTGCCATGTCACCCTGCATGCTGCTTGAGATTGTGCCACTGCCATGTCACCCTGCATGCTCTGTAAGGTTGTGCCATGTCACCCTGCATGCTCTGTAAGATTGTGCCATGTCACCCTGCATGCTGATTGAGATTGTGCCACTGCCATGTCACCCTGCATGCTCTGTAAGGTTGTGCCGTGTCATCTTTTATGCTTTCTGAGGTTGTGCCATGTCTTTCAGTGAGTGTGACCTAGAGGAGGTTCTCACCTTTTATACCCACAAGAACAAATCGGCCAGTGTCTTCCTGGGCGGGTCATCCAGTGTGCTAAAAGGGGGGAAGCAGTCGGGTGAGTAATGGAGGGGTTCTCACATGAAGGGACGGGGAGGCTTCTCATTGTTACGGTGCACAGATGACACTGGTTGCCCAATGTACTGATTGTCCCCTTCAGCTGATTGTCTCCTTCAGCTGATTGTCTCCTTCAGCTGATTGTCCCCTTCAGCTGATTGTCCCTTTTGCTAATTATCTCATTCACATATTGTCTGTTCTGCCGATTGTCCCATCCACTCATAGTCCATCCATTACTTGTCCAGTCTTCTCTTCTAACATGTCTTCCTTTGCAGGCACTCTAGACGGTGTGATGGACAAAAGACCAGAAAGTGGAAGTCTGAACCTCCAGCAGCAGGCAGGCAGTCCGTCTAGGAATGACCCAGGTAAGCTCTTACATTGTCATATTACCCGTACAACAAGATCATTCTTTCATTTCTTGGATGTCAGTCACACCCTGAACTGCTGGCCCCCTCTTCTAAAATCCACTTTTGCCTCTCTCTCTCTTAGCAAAATCCAGACTCTCTGAGACAGCTGACATCTCTGCTGCCAGTCTCTCTGTGACCAGTGTCTTATCAGATGGTAGTGCCACATCATTGGTCAGGTCCCCATCACATCAGCATCGGTCTTGTCCTCCCTCCTCAGGAATCAGATTAAACACTTCCTCCAACTCGGCTCACTCTACTAGTACTGGCATTGGGGTCCAACCTGTACCCCGTTCCCAAAACTGTACCCTGGGAGCCTTCTCCTCCTTCCAGAGTGCTGCCCAAATCTACAGCCAGAGACTGATCCGGCCAAGCTCATCCCGACCAGGTATGTACCCCACTAGTGTGCTGGAATCTTACGACATCCTACTATAGAAAAGTGTTGTCTCTGATGCCCATTACAACCAGTCAGATGCTTTATTTTCCAGCTTGCTTTCCAAAGAGCATATAAGCTGGAATGTGATTCAGCTTCACAGCTCAAAGTGCTGACTTTTTCATACAGCTTATAGCATTACACATCATTATATTACCATTGCACCATTGTATTGCAAGTATGTCAGCACCATCAGCTTTACACCACATACTTATTTCTTTCCATTTCCTGCATTCTTCTCACATGTCCCCTCTTATCTTCCTTGGTGTAGCCGGTGCCCAGACAAGTGCTCAACGGATACGCTGCAACTCTGCAGGATCGTTGAAAGGGCTGGAAGACCCCTATAATGTGGGAGCAGTGACAGCATCATTGCAGCGGCTGGCAGAGAAACAAGCATGCCGAAACAACCTCACTCAGCTAAGATACTTTACCCAGCAGGTAACCAACATCTCTGACTGCACTGCTTATTAAGATCCGTG
Organism: Rana temporaria; assembly: GCF_905171775.1. Lineage (NCBI taxonomy): Eukaryota > Metazoa > Chordata > Amphibia > Anura > Ranidae > Rana > Rana temporaria. Next base: position 15,439,484 of record NC_053501.1, read on the forward strand.
TGCCCTGGCTGTGCCAAATTCCAGTCCCAGTACGGCACCAACCTGCACCACACAGGAGCACATGCCATCCCCTCCACTGCACAGGAACACACACCATCCCCTCCACCACCCTGCACTACACAGGAACACTAACCATCCCCTCCACCACCCTGCACTCCACAGGAACACACACCATCCCCTCCACTGCACAGGAACACACACCATCCCCTCCACCACCCTGCACTCCACAGGAACACACACCATCCCCTCCACTGCACAGGAACACACACCGTCCCCTCCACCACCCTGCACTCCACAGGATCACACACCATCCCCTCCACTGCACAGGAACACACACCATCCCCTCCACCACCCTGCACTCCACAGGAACACACAGCATCCCCTCCACCACCCTGCACTCCACAGGAACACACACCATCCCCTCCACTGCACAGGAACACACACCATCCCCTCCACCACCCTGCACTCCACAGGATCACACACCATCCCCTCCACTGCACAGGAACACACACCATCCACTCCACCACCCTGCACTCCACAGGAACACAAACCATCCCCTCCACTGCACAGGAACACGCACCATCCCCTCCACCACCCTGCACTCCACAGGAACACACACCATCCCCTCTACTGCACAGGAACACACACCATCCCCTCTACTGCACAGGAACACACACCATCCCCTCCACTGCACAGGAACACACACCATCCCCTCCACCACCCTGCACTCCACAGGAACACACACCATCCCCTCCACCACCCTGCACTCCACAGGAACACACACCATCCCCATCACTCCACAGGAACACACACCATCCCCTCCACCACCCTGCACGCCACAGGAACACACACCATCCCCTCCACCATCCTGCACTCCACAGGAACACACACCATCCCCTCCACCACCCTGCACTCCACAGGAACACACACCATCCCCTCCACTGCACAGGAACACACACCGTCCCCTCCACCACCCTGCACTCCACAGGATCACACACCATCCCCTCCACTGCACAGGAACACACACCATCCCCTCCACCACCCTGCACTCCACAGGAACACACAGCATCCCCTCCACCACCCTGCACTCCACAGGAACACGCACCATCCCCTCCACCACCCTGCACTCCACAGGAACACACACCATCCCCTCCACTGCACAGGAACACACACCATCCCCTCCACCACCCTGCACTCCACAGGAACACACACCATCCCCTCCACCACCCTGCACTCCACAGGAACACACACCATCCCCTCCACCACCCTGCACTCCACAGGAACACACACCATCCCCTCTACTGCACAGGAACACACACCATCCCCTCCACTGCACAGGAACACACACCATCCCCTCCACCACCCTGCACTCCACAGGAACACACACCATCCCCTCCACCACCCTGCACTCCACAGGAACACACACCATCCCCATCACTCCACAGGAACACACACCATCCCCTCCACCACCCTGCACGCCACAGGAACACACACCATCCCCTCCACCATCCTGCACTCCACAGGAACGCACACCATCCCCTCCACCACCCTGCACTCCACAGGAACACACACCATCCCCACCACCACCCTGCACTCCACAGGAACACACATCATCCCCTCCACTGCACAGGAACACACACCATCCCCTCCACCACCCTGCACTCCACAGGAACACGCACCATCCCCATCACTCCACAGGAACACACACCATCCCCTCCACCACCCTGCACTCCACAGGAACACACATCATCCCCTCCACTGCACAGGAACACACACCATCCCCTCCACCACCCTGAACCGCACAGGAGCACACACCATCCCCTCCACCACCCTGCACTCCACAGGAACACACACCAATCCCCTCCACCACCCTGCACTCCACAGGAACACGCACCATCCCCTCCACCACCCTGCACTCCACAGGAACACACACCATCCCCTCCACCACCCTGCACCCCACAGGAACACACACCATCCCCTCCACCACCCTGCACTCCACGGGAACACACCTTTCCCTTCACCACCTTGCACTGCACAGGAACACACATGAACCACAACTCCACAACTTTTATGCTCTCAAATCGTACACACCATCCCTTCCACCACCCTGCACTCCACAGGAACACACACCATCCCCACCACAATCCCTCAACTCCACAGGAACACACACCATCCCCTCCACCACCCTGCACTCCACAGGAACACACACCATCCCCTCCACCACCCTGCATTCCAAAAGGAACTCGCATCAACCCCCCTGCCCACCCCACCACCACCACCACAACAACCACTACTACCACCACCACAGCCACCACCACAACCCCATGCACTCCACAGCAACACACACCATCCCCTCTGAGACCCTACACTTCACAGGAACACACTCAGTCCCCTGCACAACATGGTACTCCACAGAAGCTCACACCAACAGCAGTGAGGTGGCTCCTTCAGTACATAGAGTCCACTTTCCACACCAGAATTAACCCCCTCCGTGTAAGTCTCCAATATATTTGTATTCTCATTAACCTATTAGGAATCACTTTCAAGATTATGTACATACATTAACCCCTAAGTCTGTTAGTACAAATAACTGATCACTAAACAGGACAAGACTTGCAGAGATCAATCCTCAGTTCCAGCGGTATCCCGACTACTCTATGGCTTCCCGCTATTACTCTGTTTATTTGCTCCAGCTTACTTCCAGAAGTCGAATACTTGTATTAATATAAACTTCTCTCCCTCAGCTCACCAACCTGAACATTGCCAGCAGAGCCGTCGTCGGAGGTGGGATTCGTCTAGGATCGGCACTTCGTTCCCTCTCGGGCACAGGAAACCACACAGCTGCTGAACACTCCAACCATGGAGCCAGGTGAGAACCATCTAAGCAATACCATTACAACACCAACATTAGGACCGCACTTTTAACAGGCTAAGAGCTATAAAACACTCAAATCATACCCTAAATCTAGAGACAAAATCACCCAGATAACACCCTAAAGCTGGCCATACACAGTGTGATTTTCTCTCCTGCAACCATAGGTGTGGATGGGGGAATGTCTCCCGCAAAGCTATTGTGTACTTTTGGTTGGGGGGTGCGGGGAGCCGTCCCTGCCCCCGGGAGAACACACAGTGATTATCACTGATGGCTATAGCCGCTGGCAATAATCATATGAAACCTCCAACATACTGGTCGTATTCGAGGTGATGGATTGATCAATTTGGGTACAATCAGCCTGCCCATACGTGGTTAGAATCTGGGCCGGTACTGCTGAACCAGCCAAGATGGCTTTTTTGCAGAGACCCAACTCTCAGATCACACAGTAATTCCAGCAACATGAGGCCCAGAAACCATCCTAGTACACTGAGCATGGCTCACATGTCACACCCAGTACACTGAGCACAGGAGCGCGGCTCACATGTCACACCCAGTACACTGAGCACAGGAGCACGGCTCACATGTCACACCCAGTACACTGAGCACAGGAGCGCGGCTCACATGTCACACCCAGTACACTGAGCACAGGAGCACAGCTCACATGTCACACCCAGTACACTGAGCACAGGAGCGCGGCTCACATGTCACACCCAGTACACTGAGCACAGGAGCACGGCTCACATGTCACACCCAGTACACTGAGCACAGGAGCACGGCTCACATGTCACACCCAGTACACTGAGCACAGGAGCGCGGCTCACATGTCACACCCAGTACACTGAGCACAGGAGCACGGCTCACATGTCACACCCAGTACACTGAGCACAGGAGCACGGCTCACATGTCACACCCAGTACACTGAGCACAGGAGCACGACTCACATGTCACACCCAGTACATTGAGCACAGGAGCACGGCTCACATGTCACACCCAGTACACTGAGCACAGGAGCACGGCTCACATGTCACACCCAGTACACTGAGCACAGGAGCACGGCTCACATGTCACACCCAGTACATTGAGCACAACGCACATGTCACACCCAGTACACTGAGCACAGGAGCACGGCTCACATGTCACACCCAGTACATTGAGCACAGGAGCACGGCTCACATGTCACACCCAGTACATTGAGCACAACGCACATGTCACACCCAGTACACTGAGCACAGGAGCACGGCTCACATGTCACACCCAGTACATTGAGCACAACTTACATGTCACACCCAGTACACTGAGCACAGGAACACGGCTCACATGTCACACCCAGTACACTGAGCACAGGAGCACGGCTCACATGTCACACCCAGTACACTGAGCACAGGAGCACGGCTCACATGTCACACCCAGTACACTGAGCACAGGAGCACGGCTCACATGTCACACCCAGTACATTGAGCACAGGAGCATGGCTCACATGTCACACCCAGTACATTGAGCACAACGCACATGTCACACCCAGTACACTGAGCACAGGAGCACGGCTCACATGTCACACCCAGTACATTGAGCACAGGAGCACGGCTCACATGTCACACTCAGTACACTGAGCACGGATAATGTCACACCCAGTACACTGAGCACAGCTCACATGTCACACCCAGTACACTGAGCACAACTTACATGTCACACCCAGTACACTGAGAACAGGAGCACGGCTCACATGTCACACTCAGTACACTGAGAACAGGAGCACGGCTCACATGTCTCACTCAGTACACTGGGAATGGGCACAGAGGCACAGCTCACGTCACACTCATTACACTGAGCACGGCCCACAAGTCACACTCAGTACACTGAGCACAGGAGCATGGCCCACAAGTCACACTCAGTACACTGAGCACAGGAGCACAGCTCACATGTCACACTCAGTACACTGAGCACGGATCACGTCACACCCAGTACACTGGCAATGGGCACAGAAGCACAGCTCACATGTCACACTCCATACACTGAGCACAGGAGCACGATTCGCATATCACACCCAGTACACTGAGCACAGGAGCAAACAGCTCACACCCAGTACACTGAGCACAGGAGCACACAGTGCACATGTCACACCCAGTACACTGAGCACAGGAGCACAGCTCACATGTCACACCCAGTACACTTGGCACCGGAACACATGGCTTACATGTCATGCGGCAGTTATCACACAGTTCTGTCTTTTTCAGGGATGGGACTCAAAGGGTGCAATTGGCATGGGACGCAGAGGTGGAGACCAACACCTGCCCTCACCTACCTGGCACTAACCATCGGCCTCCATCAGGGCGGAGTCAGAGTGGGGAAAAGGTGAGTTCACCTTCTATGTATAGGTGGAGAAATGTGTCCAGGAGGGTTAAGCCTCATACACACTATCGGATTATCCGACAGGAATTGTATGATGACAGGCTGTTGTCGGAAAATCCGACCGTTTGTATGCTGCATCGGACAATTGTCGGATTTTCCACAGACAAATGTTGGATAGCATGCTTTTAAAATTGTCTGCCAACAAAGGTGTGTTGGCGGATTATCCGATCGTGTGTACGTCGCACAAAACTTCAAAGTACAAACCCACATGCTCAGAAGCAATGCTCACCATAATACAGCATAAGCAGATGTTGCCCAAAGGGTGGCGCTAAAGAGCTGAAAAAACACATTGTTTTGAGTTTGTTGGCCAACAATTGTTTGCCATTTGTATGCAAGACGAGTTCCTGGCCAATGCCCTTCGGAAAAAAAGTCCTACTCTTTGTCCGATGAAAATCAGATTGTGTGTACAAAGCTTAAGGGCGGGCAGCATAAACCACAACCAAGCTTTCAACACCGTTTTCATCAGTGGTGCAACGGGTCACCGTTGATCCGTGATCCAAACGCAATCGAGGGCCGCCCGGGAACATCGAGTTCCCAGGACCCACGAGCACACTCGCGAGGCACGCGGCGGTACGCCCATTTGCCTGCCCATGCCATGTTGTCGACGTACATCTGTGTGCGACGGTCGGCAAATGGTTAAGAGCCAAAAGGAAAGTGTTTGTTCACATTTTAATGAAGTATTTATACCATTTTTATCATGTATGCAAAGAAGCTGATTAACAGTTGACACGCTCCTCAATAATACCAGCCGGTCTGTTCCAAATATTTTATTGAATTTTATAATTATCAACAAAATTCCATTAACAGAACAATAGTATAGTAGAAAAAGGTGTAATCATTCAGGAAAGTAACTCTTATTAATGTAAATAAAAATGGATAACCTAGTGGATTGTAGGATAAGATTATGTAACATGAAATGTCATAATCATAGCTTCATGGCAGCGATTTGATGACAAGTAATTGAGAAATTAACCACTTAAGACCCGGACCTTTATGCAGGTAAAGGACCTGGCCAGGTTTTGCGATTCGGCACTGCGTCGCTTTAACTGACAATTGCGCGGTCGTGCGACGTGGCTCCCAAACAAAATTGGCGTCCTTTTTTCCCACAAATAGAGCTTTCTTTTGGTGGTATTTGATCACCTCTGCGGTTTTTATTTTTTGCGCTATAAACAAAAATAGAGCGACAATTTTGAAAAAAATGCAATATTTTTTACTTTTTGCTATAATGAATATCCCCCAAAAATATATATAAAAAAAAAATAATTTCCTCAGTTTAGACCGATACGTATTCTTCTACATATTTTTGGTAAAAAAAATCGCAATAAGCGTTTATCGATTGGTTTGCGCAAAATGTATAGCGTTTACAAAATAGGGGATAGTTTTATTGCATTTTTATTAATAATTTTTTTTTTACTACTAATGGCGGTGATCAGCGATTTTTTTTTTTTTTCACGACTGCAACGTTATGAGGGACACTTCGGACAATTTTGACACATTTTTGGGACCATTGTCATTTTCACAGCAAAAAATGCTATAAAAATGCATTGTTTACTTTGAAAATGACAATTGCAGTTTGGGAGTTAACCACTAGGGGACGCTGAAGGGGTTAAGTGTGACCTCATATGTGTTTCTAACTGTAGGGGGGCGGGGCTGGACGTGTGACATCATTGATCGCCTTTCCCTATATCAGGGAACAGACTATCCATGACAGCGCCACTGTGAAGAACGGGGAAGCTGTGTTTACACACACCTCTCCCCGTTCTTCAGCTCCGGGGAACGATCGCGGGACTCCGGCGGCGATCGGGTCCTGCGGCCACGGAGCTTCGGCGGCCACGGCTGGGCACTTAAAGAGGAAGTACAGGTACGTGCTTGTGCCCAGCCGTGCCATTCTGCCGACGTATATGTGCAGGAGGTGGTCCCTAAGTGGTTAAGTTGATCGGAATAATATAATATAATTATGTCATCTATGAAGAGAATAGAATGAACCTATAAAGAAATATAACATCCAAAACTGAAATTCCAGAAGACAATCTCATTATTTAGTTCTAGCAAACTTACTTGGAGCAACAAAAAAAGCCCTACTTGTTCCCACATAACAAACTACACCTTTCACACACATTCTTGTTTATTAAAGTGGTTGTAAACATTTGATTTAAAAAAACAAACCTGTTCTACCTACCTGCTCTGTGTAACGCTTTTGCACAGAGCAGCACCAATCCTCTTCTTTTGGTGTACCCCGGGTGCCTCCTCTTCATCAGATGCCCCCACGGAAAGCTGCTTTCCCTAGGGCAGTGCTTCTCAAATAGTGGGGCGTGCCCCCCAGGGGGGGCCCGAGGCTCCATAAAGGGGGGCTCGTTCCGGACCGCGGCGATCGCACCATTTAGTATCCGCTTCTGTCCCCAGCCCCCTCCGCTAGTTAGAGGAGCGGACGGTGGGAGGCGGGACATTTTTGAACTGGGGGACGGAACCAGAGAGGTAGCAGCCTGTCATGTTGGACGGCAGGTGATTGGCTGCTAGGAGGCGGTCCTAGCAGCCAATCACCAGTTCGCCCCAAAAGTCTCCCCGCCCCGCCCAGTGCTGCTGCGGCTTCACTTGACGAATGTCCCGCCTCCTGCTCTCCGCGCTGAAAAGTTACAGGTAGGAGTGGAGAGGGAGGAAGGGAGGAAAAATATATGGAAATGTTAAGGACGAGGAGTGGGGGCTGTGCTGTGGGGGGAAAAGGGGGGTTATGTGATGGGGGAAACTGTGTGCAGGATATGTGATGGGGGTCATGTAAAGGGGGAAATACTTTGTGGGGGGGGGGGGGTTATGTGATGGGGTCATGTAAAGGGGACAATACTGTGTGGGGGGATATGTGATGGGGCAATACTGTGTGTGGGGGGATATGTGATGGGGCAATACTGTGTGGGGGGGGATATGTGAAGAAGGGCAATACTGTGTGTGGGGGGATATGTGATGGGGCAATACTGTGTGTGGGGGGATATGTGAAGAAGGGCAATACTGTGTGGGGGGATATGTGGATACAGTGGTGTACTTATAACAATTTTATAGACAAATGATACTATTTACAGTCGCGCGGGGGGCGCAAAATGTTTTCTTCTTCCTAGGGGGGGCATGACAGAAAATAATTGAGAAGCACTGCCCTAGGGAGACCCGCTGTTGCTTCCATTGACACAGACAGCCGAACTTGGCCCCGTCTCTCGCTCCCATGTCACAGCTTTTGATTGACAGCAGCAAGAGCCAATGGCCCAGATTCAGGTAGAGCCGCGCAATATTTGCGTGGGCAAAGGGCAACGAGTTTTGCTCTGCGCCCACGCAAATATTTCGATTTGCCCGCGATTCACGGAGCAGTAGCTCCATAAATTGCGCGGGCGCTATGCTAATTTGCCCTGCGTAAGGGCGCCTAATGTAAATGATCCCGCCGGGGGCGGGAATCATTTAAATTAGGCGCGCTCCCGCGCCGAGCGAACAGCGCATGCTCCGTCGGGAAAATTTCCCGACGTGCATTGCGGCAAATGACGTCGCAAGGACGTCATTTGCTTCTAAGTGAACGTGAATGGCGTCCAGCGCCATTCACGAATCACTTACATAAACTACGTGAAATTCGAAATTTCACGAGCGGGAAGGGTGGCTATACTTTAGCATTGGCTGCGCCTACTATAAGTAGGAGCAGCCTTATGCTAAAGTCGCCGTACGGAAACTCCGTACCTTGCGTGCGCAGGGCCCGCGCAACTTTTGTGAATCGGTGTTAGTATGCAATTTGCATACTATAGACAGATCACAATGGCCGCGCCCCCTAGCAGCCAACGCAAGAATGCAGCCTAAGATATGAAGGCATAAGGAAGCTTATGCCTGTCATATCCTAGGCTGCAGTCCGCGTAGCGATGTTCCTGAATCAGGGGCATTCGCTACGCGGGAGCAAAACAGCTATTGCGCCGCGCAACCTATGGTTGCGCGGGCGCAACAGCTTCTTGAATCTGGGCCAATGTGTACATACTGGCCTCCTCCTTGTATAATATATGTGTACATACTGGTCTCCTCCTTGTATAATATATGTGTATATACTGGTCTTCTCCGTGTATAATATATACATGTACATACTGGCCTCCTCCTTGTATAATATATGTGTACATACTGGCCTCCTTTTGTATATATGTATAATATACTGTATGGCCCGGATTCACATACATTGGTGCATATTTATGCCGGTGTAGCGTATCCAATATACGCTACGCCGACGTAGTGCAGAGAGGCAAGCACCAAATTCACCAAGCACTTGCCTCCCAAACTGCGCTGGGTTCCCTTGGCGTAAGCCAGCGTAGGTGGAAGTGGGCGTGAGCCATGCTAATGAGGCGTGACCCCATGCAAATGATGGGCCGAGCGCCATACAAGTACTTAAAACGAACGGTGCATGCGCCGTCCCGTGGACGTATCCCAGTGCGCATGCTCAGAATCACGTCGGAACTACTCTCTAAGATACGACGGATCACTGCCTACGACGTGAACGTAACCTACGCCCAGCCCTATTCACGTACTACGTAAACAACATAAAATACGACGGCTGTGTTCCCTGGTCCATACCTTAGCATGAGTTGCGCCTCCTATATGGGGAATAACTTTACGCCGGACGTACGACTTACGCAAACCACGTATATTATGCGCCGGGCGCAACTATGTTCGTGAATCGAAGTATCTCCCTCATTTCCATATTTGAATAGGAAATCAATGGGAGCGCCCCTTGCGGCCAGCGTAAATATGCGCCCACGATACGCCGGTGTAGGAAAGTTACATCGGTCAGATGAAGCCTATTTTCAGGCGTATCTTGGTTTCAGAGTCCGGCGCATAGATACGACGGCGCATATTTAAACTTACGCGGCGTATCTCGAGATACATCGGCGTAAGTGCTTTGTGAATCCGGGCCTATGTGTACTTACCATTACTCTCCATGAATTATAATGTATATACACATCCTGTCAGTCACCAGGTCAGCACAGCGGCCACCTACAGCCAGCTCCTCCGTCCAGTCACAAGACGTATGTGGCGCGGAAGTTGTCAGCCTCTCGCATTGTCCGGTGGGTACTGAGGCCAGACTCGTATAGCTGGGATATGTAGGTATTATTGTATTCAGCTAATGGGGATAATTTCCTCTGCAGAGTATCCGTGTCAGAGGGACAGAACATGGCGGGACCTGTGCTCAGCGCAGAAACACGAACACAAGGTAAGGGATCCATCTCTTTGTCCGATCCTGATTATTCCACAACTGGCAACCTAACTGGCTTGTCTCTTCCAGGAGCCTCAGAACCACCACAGGTTATATTTGCCCGATCCAAACCACCAGTAGCCCCCGCCAGGACATCAGGCAGAGCCCAGCGGAGGAGAGATCCAGCGGTGTGCCCGACGTGAGGCTGAGGAGTCGTTGCTGGGTGTAGGGCACTGTGTTCAGGGACTTGCCTCTCAGACCTTCCAAACAAGACTAGTCAGCTGCTACATAGTCTGTTCATACCACTGTGATTGCTTCATTAAATTGTAAATATTAATTTTATATCTTGTACAGAGGAAATAAATGATTTTATATTTTACCCTGTATTGTGTGCTCAGATCATATTCCTGGATAGACAATGCTGGGATAGCTGACAAGAAGGAGCATTATAGAGTGATAGAGGAGGGGCTGTTAGCGGTTCAGAGTGGGAGGGGCTGTTAGCGGTTCAGAGTGGGAGGGGCTGTTAGCGGTTCAGAGTGGGAGGGGCTGTTAGCGGTTCAGAGTGGGAGGGGCTGTTAGCGGTTCAGAGTGGGAGGGGCTGTTAGCGGTACGGAGTTATAGAGGAAGGACTGTTGGCAATACAGAGTGATGGAGGAGGGGCTGTTGGCAATACAGAGTGATGGAGGAGGGGCTGTTAGTGGTACAGAGTGGTAGGGGAGGTGCTGTTAGCGGTACAGAGTGGGAGGGGCTGTTAGCGGTACAGAGTGGGAGGGGCTGTGAGCTGTACTGAGTGATAGGGGAGGGGCCGTTGGTGGTACAGAGTGATGGGGGAGGGGCTGTTAGTGGTACAGAGTGATAGGGGAGGGGCAGTTAGCAGTACAGAGTGATTGGTGGAGGAGCTGTTGGCAGTACAGAGTGATAGGGGAGGGGCTGTTAGTGGTACAGAGTGATAAGGGAGGGGCTGTTAGCGGTACAGAGTGATAGGGGAGGGGCTGTTAGCGGTACAGAGTGATAGGGGAGGGGCTGTTAGTGGTACAGAGTAATAGGGGAGGGGCTGTTGGCAGTACATAGTGATAGGGGATGGGCTGTTGGCAGTACATAGTGATAGGGGATGGGCTGTTAGCGGTACAGAGTGATAGGGGAGGGGCTGTTGGCAGTACAGAGTGATAGGGGATGGGCTGTTGGCCGGTACAGAGTGATAGGGGATGGGCTGTTGGCCGGTACAGAGTGATAGGGGAGGGGCTGTTAGCGGTACAGAGTGATAGGGGAGGGGCTGTTAGCGGTACAGAATGATAGGGGAGGGGCTGTTAGCGGTACAGTGTGATGGCAGAGGGGCAGTTGGGGTACGAAGTGATGGAGGAGGGACTACTAGGGGTGCAGTATAGGATGAAGCAGCAGGGGCTGTTGGCAGTACACAGTGATCAAGGAGGGACAGCTAGGGTTCCAGAACGATGGAGGAGAGGCTTTTGGTGGTACATGGTGATGGAAGAGGGGCTGTTAGCAGTAAAGCGTAATACAGGAGGAGGGACTATTAGAGGTAAAGAGTGATGGAGGAGGGACTACTAGGGGTGCAGAGTGATGGAGGAGGGACTACTAGGGGTAAAGAGTGATGGAGGAGGGACTATTAGAGGTACAGAGTGATGGAGGAGGCACTATTAGAGGTACAGAGTGATGGAGGAGGCACTATTAGAGGTACAGAGTGATGGAGGAGGGACTATTAGGGGTACAGAGTAATGGAGAAGGCACTATTAGAGGTACAGAGTGATGGAGGAGGGACTATTAGAGGTACAGAGTGATGGAGGAGGGACTACTAGGGGCGCAGAGGAGGGACTACTAGGGGCGCAGAGTGATGGAGGAGGGACTACTAGGGGCGCAGAGTGATGGAGGAGGGACTACTGGGGGTGCAGAGTGATGGAGGAGGGACTACTAGGGGCGCAGAGTGATGGAGGAGGGACTACTAGGGGTACATACATAGTGATGGAGGAGGGACTATTAGAGGTACAGAGTGATGGAGGAGGGACTACTAGGGGCGCAGAGTGATGGAGGAGGGACTACTAGGGGCGCAGAGTGATGGAGGAGGGACTACTGGGGGCGCAGAGTGATGGAGGAGGGACTACTGGGGGTGCAGAGTGATGGAGGAGGGACTACTAGGGGTACATACATAGTGATGGAGGAGGGACTATTAGAGGTACAGAGTGATGGAGGAGGCACTATTAGAGGTACAGAGCGATGGAGGAGGGACTACTAGGGGCGCAGAGTGATGGAGGAGGGACTACTGGGGGCGCAGAGTGATGGAGGAGGGACTACTAGGGGCGCAGAGTGATGGAGGAGGGACTACTAGGGGTGCAGAGTGATGGAGGAGGGACTACTAGGGGCGCAGAGTGATGGAGGAGGGACTACTAGGGGCGCAGAGTGATGGAGGAGGGACTACTAGGGGCGCAGAGTGATGGAGGAGGGACTACTAGGGGCGCAGAGTGATGGAGGAGGGACTACTAGGGGCACAGAGTGATGGAGGAGGGACTACTAGGGGCGCAGAGTGATGGAGGAGGGACTACTAGGGGCGCAGAAAGATGGAGGAGGGACTACTAGGGGCGCAGAGTGATGGAGGAGGGACTATTGGGGGCGCAGAGAGAGGCTTTCGGCAGTACAAAGTGACGGAGGGGGGCTGTTTGGGGTACAGAGCTGGGGATAATTATCACATCTTGGGATGACATTACAGGAAGGCTCTGTTGGAGGAAATGTAGTTTTCCAGGTGGAGCTGATATAGGTGACCCCCCCTTGAATAAGCCGTATGTCTGGTGTCAGCACACAGGCCTAGATGTCAACAATTTGCACAGACCTATCCAGTGACTGTGTAAGGACAAAGCCAAGTTAAAGGGGACTGGCATTTACTATCAGGGGTGGAGGGGGAAAGGTGTCGGCAGTTTTACTTGCTGGTTATTACGAAGTACATACGATACACTGTGTGCATCCTATGGAGAGTTCCAGGGGATGTTGGATGAAGGAACATTCTGATACTTCCATTGAGGACTTCTGCCTGGACTCATTGTACAACAAAGGTCAGTGGTTCTGTTTAAATAGCCTTATACCGTGATCTGCATCTGTAGGGACAAGAAACAGGACAAGTCCCATAAGAAGATGGCCAAGAACTTCCTGCAATGAGTTGTTTTCTTCTCCATCTTCCAGCAGGAAAACAATTGCTGCAAAATTGTACTATGGGTCCTATTCACACCAAAGGCTCTGAACTGATGTCAAACTGGTGCATGCTGCAGTATTACTCTCTTATTATGAATCCTGACACAGTACCAGCCAAAACCATTTCTTTTTAGACTATAAATATTCCTCAGGACAAGTTCCCTTGCTGGGTCCCCACTGAGAACTGAGCGATCAAAGATCGCTGATTACTCAGTTCTCAGCATTCTGTGAGCAGAGAGCTGGGGACTGTGAGTCTGTGGCTCTCTTCTCTGCCCCCCCCCCCTTTTGGGCTCACTGTGGGAGGGGCTGGCTCAGGTTTTCAGCAGACCACCGAGAGGTTGAGCCAGCTGTCAGTCCAGGCTGGGTGTATCCTGATCATATGATCAGGATCTTTTCTATTCCGTTCATGGACGTTCATGGATGTTCCTTTGACCTTAGGGTTATATCCGTTTCCTTCCAGGAGAGTTCTCCTGGTAGGAAGAAGCATAACCCTAATGTCAAAGAAGGCTGTGTCCGTCTATGAACTCCGAGAAATGGATTTTACGGTGAGTACAAAAATCCCATTTTCTCTTTCTGGGGGCAGAACCTGTCATCAGTCTCTGCACTAAAGGAACTTACATTCTAATACCCCAATGACACAATCTAATTAAACATTTATATAGGTCTGACACTGAGCTAGTAACATCCGTCTCTGCACTCTAATGTCCTCCACAGTCTCACACTGCAATCATTCATTACTGTATAGCTCTGACATGCTCTATAGAGCTGTACAGAAAGCTGATCCCGCACTCCTCCTATTCAGCCACTAGAGGGGGTGGACGTACACGTGACGGCCGCCGAGTCTCATCAGCCTAGGAAGGAGGCGGAGCTTGTAAGGAGGAACGACATTCAACCAGAGGGGGTAGGATTGTGGACGGGCCACGCCCTTTCCCAGCCGTCGGTGTTCTGACGGGTCACCATATCTGACGGAACACCTGTCCCAAGCAGGGGGCGTTAACTGTTGCTGTGGCTTCCGGAAGAGAGCGCCCCGGTTGCTATGGAGATAAGTAAGTGACTGCAGGGACCAACCGGGACATGGAGGACGTGCTGGAGCTGGGAGAGAGCCGGAGAGCCGGGGCGAGTATAATACACAGAGACCCCCCCCACTATAGAACCTATATATATATATATACCTCCCATAGTTCTGTATACACAGAGACCCCCACTATAGAAACTATATATACCTTCTATAGTACTGTATACACAGAGACCCCCCCCCCCCACTATAGGACCTATATATATACCTTCCATAGTACTGTATACACAGAGACCCCCTCACTATAGGACCTATATATATACCTCCCATAGTACTGTATACACAGAGACCCCCCCACTATAGGACCTATATATATACCTCCCATAGTACTGTATACACAGAGACCCCCCAATATATAAACTATATATACCTCCCATAGTACTGTATACACAGAGACCCCCCCCAATATATAAACTATATATACCTCCTATAGTACTGTATACACAGAGACCCCCCACTATAGGACCTATATATATATATACCTCCCATAGTACTGTATACACAGAGACCCCCTCATATATATACTTCATATAATACTGTTTACCTTCTATAGTACTGTATATGTATAGACCCCGCCTTTATATACCTCCCATAGTTCTGTATACACAGAGCCCCCCACTATAGAAACTATATATATATATATATATATATATATACCTCCCATAGTACTGTATACATATATATATATATATATTAGGGCTGGGGAAAAAAATATTTGAATCCTGAATCGAGTTGCAAGGTCAAATCGATTCAGGTTTTCAATAAATCTATTTTTTTCCAAATTTTTTTTTTCCCACCAGGACCGGCGCCAACACTGCGCCGGTCCTGAGGAGCTGCGGGCAGGAGTTTTTAGGTGAGACCACGGCCTCGCCTAAAAACTCCTGCCCGCAGCTCCTCAGGACCGGCGCAGTGTCCATAAAAAACAAAAACAACTTGATTTGAATCGTAAATCAAGTTTTTTTTTTTTTTTTGGGGGGGGGAATCGCCCAGCCCTAATATATATATATATAATGGGCTAGATTCAGAGACGAGATACGACACGCCGTCGTATCTCTGAGGGCGTTCGTATCTATGCGCCTGATTCAGAGAATCAGTTACGCATAGATATCCCTAAGATCCGACTGGTGTAAGTCTCTTACACCGTCGTATCTTAGGCTGCATTTTCAGGCTGGCCGCTAGGTGGCGCTTCCGTATATTTACGTGAGGAATATGCTAATTGGGTAGATACGGCGATTCAGAAACGTACGTTCGGCCGGCGCAATTTTTTACGTCGTTTACGTTAGGCTTTTTTCGGCGTATAGTTACCCCTGCTATATGAGGCGTAGCTAATGTTAAGTATGGCCGTCATTCCCGCGCCAAGTTTTGAAATTTTACGTCGTTTGCGTAAGTCGTTCGCGAATAGGGCTGGACGTAATTTACATTCACGTCGAAAGCAATGACGTTTTGCGGCGGATTTTCGAGCATGCGCCCTGGGATTTTTTCACGACCTCCTATATATACAGTATTGGGTATACCTCCCTTACTAGTATATACACGGAGGCCCCCTCCTATATATACTGTATATACATAGTACTATATACACAGACACCCCCCCCCATTATCCTTATGGTGAGATGTATGTGAAGTGTAGTGTGACTCCAATATTAACACTTGTATAAAATCTCCCCTCTGCAGGGCGCCAGGATGGGACGTCGCGCTCGAGCTGCTCAGGACAACCAACAAGATGATGGAGACTCTTCCCGGAGCTCGGCCTCAAGAGAGGTGCGCTGAATGTGAAAAGAGCAAACCGAATTTCCATGCTAACTGCGGATATGCTCTTGTGTTGGACACTAAAGCCGGTCATAGACGGTTCGAATCTAGACCGATTCCACAGGAACCGGACGAGATTTGAACCATACATGGGCAGGCTGAATGTACCGAGTTGATCGATCTTTCAACTTGAGTACAACCAGCTTGCTGGATTATACATGCTGTTATAGCCGCTAGCAATAATCGCTGTGTTCTTTCGGCGGGGGCGACTTCCCCCACACCCCGCCAAGAGAACACAATGGCTCCGCAGGAGGGATTCTCTCATCAACCCTGTCTGTGTTGATGGCGGATTTCAGCGATTTTCTTTTCTGCAACCCGTGGTTGCAGGAAAGGAATTTTCTCTATCTATGGACGGCCTTACAGCTGTGGGAAAATTAAGTACACCCCATGAAAATCTTCAACCTTTTCAACATGTCTGAACAGGCAAACCATAGATCTTGATTCTGATAGTGCCTATAGATGAAGGTGATGTGCCTGAATAAATAACATTTAGCCCCCGTTCACACCTAGGCGTATATACGCCTGTAGTGCGACGCCGCAGCCGCCCCTGAGGCGCTGGAGGGATGATTTCACATTGCCCTCTATGGAGATGGTTCACATCTCCACGCCGAACGCCGTACGCCTGCCGCCTGAAAACAAGTCCCGGACCTTTTTTTCAGGTGGCTTTCGGCGTTCGGCATAGGAGATGTGAACCATCTCCATAGAGGGGGTAAGGCTGCGAATTCGCGGTACAAAACGCCGCAATTTTGTACGCCAAGGTGTGAATGCAGCCTTAGAACTGACAAGGTGTATTAATTTTCTTTCATTTAAAACAGTGGTCTTCAAAATTCGGCCCGTCGGCCATGTGCTTGCTTTTATCCGGCCCTTGCAGCACTATTTCATTAACTAAAACCAATAATGGGGCATAGGTTCCTTCACTGGCACCAATGAAAGGGCACAATTCCTCCCAATGATGGGGCACAATTCCTCTCAATGACACCACTAAAAGGGGACACAAGTTCTCCCAATGATGGGACGCAATTTCTTCCAATGGCAATAAAAATGGGGCCCAATGACACCAATGATGGAGCACATATTCTCCCAACAACACCAACGAGGGGGGCACAATTCCTCCCACTGACACCAGTGATGAGGCATTGTATTTTTCTATTGCCATTGGGACCTTTTCTACTCCCAGTGGCCACATCCCGGCCCCCCTAAAGTCTAAGGACAGTAAACTTGCCCTTTGTTTAGAAAAACTGGAGACCCCTGGATTAAATGAACAAAAATCCACACTTCAAAATCCACACTTCAAATCAACAAAAATTCTAATCTGGTGATTCAGATTAGGTGTCAATGATTTAATTTCCCTAGGGAGTATGCAGGTGGAACTTGCCCTATTTAAACCTCAGGGGTAGATTTACTACAACTGGTGCACTCAGAATCTGGTGCAGCTGTGCATTGTACCCAATCAGCTTTTAGTTTTTATAGTTAACCACTTAAGGACCGCCTCCTGCAGATATACGTCGGCAGAATGGCACGGCTGGGCACAAGCACGTACCTGTACGTCCTCTTTAAGTGCCCAGCCGTGGGTCGCGCGCCCGCGACCCGGTCCGAAGCTCCGTGACCGCGGACCCGATCGCCGCCGGAGTCCCGCGATTGGTCCCCGGAGCTGAAGAACGGGGAGAGCTGTGTGTAAACACAGCTTCCCTGTTCTTCACAGTGGCAGCTTCATTGATCGTGTGTTCCCTTATATAGGGAAACACGATCAATGATGTCACACGTCCAGCTCCGCCCCCCTACAGTTAGAAAAACATATGAGGTCACACATAACCCCTACAGCGCCCCCTAGTGGTTTCAGCATGGCCATGAGCTGAAACGCACTAGCAAATCCACCTCAGATCAGCTCAAAAAGAAGACATGGAGGGTTATGGAGTGCATTGGGCAGAGCTCTGATTTGAATCCCATTGAAGTGTTGTGGGGGGCTTGAAATGGGAAGTTCATTCGAGGAAACCCACAAACCTTTTGTACCTGCAGATTTTGCATGGAGGACCAGTCAGAGACTGGTAGAGAGTTATACGAAATCTCTACAAATAACTTCTGCCTTAGTCGGCAGTACCAGGCGCAGAGAGCTGTAAACCATGAAAAATGTGTGTATCTTTTCCCCCAGGAGTGACCACTTTTTGCACAGCCATCTGTACAGATCAACGACAGGCTGAGGTGTATACTGATAATTGCAGAGCCAAATGTTTGCTTGTGTACAGGGATGTGTGCCCCTGGAAGCAGATAGATTGCATCCAAGGACGCTTGTCTGTCCCTGTTTGATAAAGATCTAATGCTTGCCTGTTCAACAGTGGCGGCTGGTGCTCCAAATTTTTTTTCTGGGGGGGCGCAAACAAACTGGAAAAAAAAAAAACATCAAGTGCAGCCGCTGTGCCCATCAAGTGCAGCCGCTGTGCCCATCAAGTGCAGCCGCTGTGCCATCAAATGCAGCGAATATGCTCATCAATTACTGCCAGTGTGCCCATCAAGTGCAGCCGCTGTTCCCATCAAGTGCAGCGAATGTGCCCATCAATTGCTGCCAGTGTGCCCATCATTTGCAGCTACTGTGCCCTATCAAATGCTGCCATTGTGCATTGCCCGCGAGTTGCCTGTCTTGCAGCGGGTCACGGTGGCGTCCTCCACATCCATGCTCCTCGATGTCTCCGGTCCTCTCTATCAGGCGTCCAATCACAGAGCCTGTTGTTTCAGCCAATCAGGTGACAGGTAACCAGACCCAAGCACCTGATTGGTTGAGAGGCGGGTCAGTGTTGGGAAAGCGATTTATTTGCTTCTCTAACACAACACTGAGTAAAAAGCGAACACACAGCATTGCGCCCGCTGTTTACCATTTTAAAAGCCAATTGGAGCCTACGGCTCTCATTAGGATGCCTTATAGAGCCTAAGGCTTCCAAAAAAAAAAAAAAAACGCTGCTGTAATTCAGGCTCCCGGCGCCGAACAAGGGGCCCGACACCTGAATAGGGGGCGGCAGCGGCAACCATAGATGGATAGATTCATGCAATGCATGAATCTATGGTGATAGAGGGGTGACCGGAGAGGGGGGCGGCGCCCCTGCGCCCTTTATGGACGCACCGTCACTGCTGTTCAATTATGTTGAAAAGTTAACAATTTCTATGGAGTTTACTTAATTTTTTACATGACTGTAAGTGAAAGCAATGCTGTGCTCCTTGGAGTCATATATCCTATAGTGTATATAATTGGTACCAATGTCTTTGGGCCCTTTCACACAGGCGGTGTGCATTCTGATCAGTAGGGGATCCGCTCACAAATCCCTTGCTGATCAGAGCAGATTGGGGCGAATGACAGGTTTGTATCCGCTCAGTTTATGCAGAGCGGACATGGACAGACCTACTCTGCTCTATGGGCATCTGGAAGTAAATGGACTCCGCTGTCCGTTTATACCTGGCTGACTCAGATCTGGTCCCCCCAAATGGAAGAGGATGCAGTCCTTCTTAATTTGTTTTTTCTAGCGTGCCTGATTGGACCCAGATAGGCAGGTGTAAACGGACACAAGTCCGTCGGTCTGTAGGGATGCTTGGACCTTCTGGTCGGGTCCGTCTAAAAAACTGACAGGCAGACCTGATCAGATCGCCCCGGTAAAAGAGCCTTTACTTGGAGTCCTGTATCTTATACTGTATATTAGTGGTAATGTGCAGTGGCGTCACTAGGGTTGGTGTCACCCGGTGCGGTAAAACATGGTGTCACCCCCCCCCCTCTGTGTAGGCTGCCCAGCACCAAGCAGGCAGCGCACGGGCATGGGGCGCACCCCAAACCAGCCCCTGTAAATGATAGTATAGGGCAGTATAGTGGCAGGTTAGGGTAGTATAGAGTGGTATAGTGGCAGGTTAGGGTAGTATAGAGTGGTATAGGATAGGTTCAGGTGGTATAGGGCATGTTGGGGTGATATAGGGTGGTATAGGGCAAGTTAGGGTTGCATAGGGCAGGTTGGGGTGGTATAGGGCAAGTTAGGGTGGTACAGGGCAGGTTGGGGTGGTATAGTGCAAGTTAGGGTGGCATAGGGCAAGTTAAGATGGCATGGGAAAGGTTGGGGTGGTACAGGGCAAGTTAGGGTGGCATTGGGCAGGTTGGGGTGGTATAGGGCAAGTTATGGTGGCATAGGGCAGATTGGGGTGGTACAGGTCAAGTTGGGGTGGCATGGGAAAGTTTGGGGTGGTACAGGGCAGACTGTGGTGGCACAGGGCAGGCTGTGGTGGCACAGGGCAGGCTGTGGTGGCACAGGGCTGTTTGGGGGGTACAGGGCAGGCTGGGGTGGTACAGGGCAGGCTGGGGTGGCACAGGGCAGGCTGGGGTGGCACAGAGCAGGCTGGGGTGTTACAGGGCAGGCTGGGCATGTCAGCTAAAAAAAAAAACGGGATGGTGTTACCCCTCTAGCGGGTGTCACCCGGTGTGGACCGGACCCCCCTAGCAACGCCTCTGGTAATGTGTTCCTTGCTACAAATTATGTTCTGATTCTCTTCATTTTCTTGTTTCAGGGCCCCCCGAAACCACTGCGGCAGGGAGGATGGGCAGACGACTCCTCGGGGACCTCCAAGTGAGTGTTTTCTTCTAACATTGGGGATAATGGTGAGCTGTTGATGGAGTACTGGAAGAGTTACAACCTGGGACACCCTCGGCAATCGGGGAAAGTTTTATGGGAAAACTTGGGGATCCTTGGGGCTCCAGCATGGCATCTGGACCCCACATAGGTCACATTCCTTTACATGATATCAGTACTAGGAGAACTTTTCAGAATGACATACAGAAAGATTGCTCGCATTACATTTACTGGATAAAAAGATGTTTCTTTCTTGCAGGCTGGGAAAGCGTGGTGCGGAGGACGTGGAAGAGTAAGTGACGCCATGTAAAGTGTAAAGTGATGTACTTTGTGAAAACATGGCAACATCTTAGAGGGCAGAGAATGACCTGCTCGCTTCACTGTAAGATGCCGCCATGTTTTGCCTCTTACAACCATTCACACGAGGAAAACCTATTACTGAATATAATATTTTCCTCCAGCAGTCCATCTCTTCTCTACTATCGTGTAATGTGATTTGTATTGTTAGGTGTGTCCAGTAACACAATCCTAGAATTGGCCCCCAGTATAGTGTACAGGACAAGGACCACCTCCCATCCTTCTCGTCTCATTATAGTATGCTATGTACATTATGTTATATATTATTAGATATCTGTGTACATTATATTATACATTATGGGGTAGATTCATAAAGACTTACGACGGGCGTAGCAGTAGATACGCCGTCGTAAGTCCGAATCCCCGCCGTCGTATATTGTGAGATACGCTTAAATATTGCTAAGATACGACCGGCGTAAGTCTCCTATGCCATTGTATCTTAACTGCATATTTACGCTGGCCGCTAGGGGCGTGTACGCTGATTTACGCCTAGAATATGTAAATCAGCTAGATACGCCTATTCACGAACGTACGCCCGGCCGTCGCAGTAAAGATACGTCGTTTACGTAAGGGGTTTTCAGGCGTAAAGATAAACCACCAAAAACATGGCGCAGCCAATGTTAAGTATGGACGTCGGAACCGTGTCAAATTTTTCAAATTTTACGTTGTTTGCGTAACTCGTCCGTGAATGGGGCTGGCCATAATTTACGTGAAGCAAGATGGCGGCGACGGCATCGAATGTGACGAGCGCATGCTTGTCGTAGTCGATGACGTCACCATGTTCGCGCCATTCAAAAGAACGTTGGTTCTTTTAAATCGTACATGTATTTTCCTGACGAGGATCCGGGCCGTGTGTACAGGGCTTAAAGCGGGGGTTCACCCTATTAATAAAAAAAAATATGTTTTTTTTCCTCTAGCATAAAATGAGGCATAGTAGCGCGAGCTACAGTATGCCTGTCTTTATTTTTTTAGCCTCGTACTCACTGTGCAATCGTAGAGACAAGATTCCGACTCCCCTCGGGGAATGGGCGTTCCTATGGAGAGGGAAGGTAATTGACGGCCGGCTCTGGCACGTCACGCTTCTCCGGAAATAGCCGAAATAGGACTTGGCGCTTCACGGCGCCTGCGCATAGTCTGTGCGCAGGCGCCGTATAGCGCCGTGAAGAGCCGAGATCTGTTCCGGCTGTCTTCGGGGAGCGTGACGTGCCAGAGCCGGCCGTCAATCACCTTCCCTCTCCATAGGAACGCCCATTCCCCGCGGGGAGTCGGAATCTTGTATCTACGATTGCACAGCGAGTACAGGGCTAAAAAAATAAAGACAGGCATACTGTAGCTCGCGCTACTATGCCTCATTTTATGCTAAAATGTTGTCATGGAGGGTGAACCACCACTTTAAGGCTTGAAAAATTAAACCAATTCATTATAGTGATAGCAGCAACATTAGGAGTGGCCAAATCAACAGTTTGGTACATTCTGAGGAAAGAAGAATGTACTGGTGAGCTCAGCAACATAAAAAGACCTGGACATCCACAAAAGGCAACAGTGGTGGATGATCGCAGGATCCTCTCTTTGGTAAAGAAAAACCCATTCGCAACATCCAGACAAGTGAAGGACACTCTCCAGGAGATGGGCGTATCACTTTCAAAGTCTACATTCAAGAGAAGACTTCATGAGCGCAAATACAGAGGGTTCACCACAAGGTGCAAACCATTCTTTGGACTGATGAAAAAAATAATAATAATCTGTACCAGAATGACGGGAAGAAAAAAGTGTGGAGAAGGCTTGGAACAGCTCACGATCCAAAGCACACAACGTCATCTGTAAAACATGGAGGAACTTGCAGTGTGATGGCATGGACATACATGACTTCCAATGGCACTGGGTCATTGGTGTTTATTGATGATGTGACAGAAGCAGCCGGCTGAATTCTGCAGTGTTTAGAGATATACTGTCAGCCCAGATTCAGCCAAATGCAGCAGTTGATTTGGTCGCGTTTAACTGCACAGATGGACAATGATCCAAAACGCACTACAAAAGCAACCCAGGAGCTTTTGAAGGAAAAGAAGTGGAATATTCTGCAATGGCCGGGTCAGTCACCTGATTTCAACCCAATTGAGCATTTTACTTGCTAAAGGCAAAAATAAAGGCAGAAAGAGACACAAACAAAGAACAACTGAAGATGGCTGCCGGTAGAACCTAGCAACGCATGAGAAAGGAGGAAACCCAGTCTTTAGTAATGTCCATGGGTTCCAGACTTCAGACAGTCATTGCCAGTAAAGGATTCTCAACAAAATATTAAAAATTAACGTTTTATTTATGATTATATTCATTTGTCCAATTACATTTGAGCCCCTGAAAATGGAGGGACTGTGTATAAAAATGATTGCATTTCCTAAAATTTGCATTTAATATTTATGTTCAACCCCTTGAATCAAAGCTGAAAGTCTGCACTTCAAATTCATTGTGATTATTTCGTTTACATTTTATTCTGGTGGATTACAGAGCCAAAAGTATGAAAATTGTGCCCGTGTCCAAATATATATGGACCTAAGTTTACATTCTGTGTACATTATAATATATTTTTACAACTTTGTACATTATAGTATGCCGTGTATATTTTATTATACTTTCTGTGTAAAAATGTAGTACGCTGTGTACATTCTCTCTTCTGCAGCAGCCGATTGAGACGGCAAAGTCTGGATGAGTCGGATGAGGGTGAAGGTGAGTGAGATGCATGGAGTCCAAAGGTGGTTGTGTGGAGTCGCATGAGCCCAGAACCAGGATAACCAAGAGAAGACAGGGATACGGGTCCATGACAGGGATAACAGAGAGAAGACAGGGATATGGGTCCATGACAGGGATAACAGAGAGAAGACAGGGATATGGGTCCATGACAGGGATAACAGAGAGAAGACAGGGATATGGGTCCATGACAGAGATAACAGAGACAGAACAGGTTCAGGACAGGGATAACAAAGCGAGCACAGGGATACGGGTACAGGACAGGGATAACAGAGAACACAGGGATACTGGTACAGGACAGGGATAACAGAGAAAACAGGGATACTGGTACAGGACAAGGATAACAGAGAACACAGGGATACGGGTACAGGACAGGGATAACAGAGAACACAGGGATATGGGTACAGGACAGGGATAACAGAGAACACAGGGATACTGGTACAGGACAGGGATAACAGAGAACACAGGGATACTGGTACAGGACAGGGATAACAGAGAACACAGGGATATGGGTACAGGACAGGGATAACAAAGCGAACACAGGGATAGGGGTACAGGACAGGGATAACAGAGAACACAGGGATAACAAAGCGAACACAGGGATACGGGTAGAGGACAGGGATACGGGTACAGGACAGGGATAACAAAGCGAACACGGGGATACGGGTACATGACAGGGATAACAAAGCGAACACGGGGATACGGGTACAGGATGGGGATAACGCAGAGATACGGGTACAGGACAGGGATAACAAAGCGAACACAGGGATACGGGTACAGGACAGGGATAACACAGAGATACGGGTACAGGACAGGGATAACAAAGCGAACACGGGGATATGGGTACAGGACGGGGATAACACAGGGATACGGGTACAGGACAGGGATAACAAAGCAAACACAGGGATAGGGGTGCAGGACATGGATAACAGAGAACACAGGGATAACAGAGAACACAGGGATACGGGTACAGGACAGCGATAACAGAGAACACAGGGATACTGGTACAGGACAGGGATAACAGAGAAAACGGGGATACGGGTACAGGACAGGGATAACAGAGAAAACGGGGATACGGGTACAGGACAGGGATAACAGAGAACACGGGGATACGGGTACAGGACAGGGATAACAGAGAACACAGGGATAACAGAGAACACAGGGATACGGGTACAGGACAGGGATAACAGAGAACACAGGGATAACAGAGAACACAGGGATAGGGGTGCAGGACATGGATAACAGAGAGAGCACATTTTGTGATATTCTGACATTTTTGGAATTGTCTCGGTAGATATTCCGGTGATTCCAGATCTGGAGGAGGTTCAGGAGGAGGATTTAGCCCAGCAAGTTGCTGCACCCCCCAGGTAAGAATTGTTCTGTATCTTGCTATGGGGGTTATTTACAAAAAGCAAATCCACTTTGCACTACAAGTGCACTTGAAATTGCACTGAAAGTGCAGTCACTGTAGATTCGATTGGGACATGCAAGGAAAATAAAAAACAGCAGTTTAGCTTGCACATGATTGGATTTACAGCGACTGCACTTCCAAGTGCACTTTTCATTTATAGTTTGCGCTTGTAGTGCAAAATGGATTTGCCTTTTGTAAATAATAACCCCCCTATGTCTCTGTATGCTGTGTCCTCTCCATCCCTTGCTTTGTCCTCTCCACCCCTTGCTGTGTCCTCTCCATCCCTTGCTGTGTCCTCTCCATCCCTTGCTTTGTCCTCTCCATTCCTTGCTGTGTCCTCTCCATCCCTTGCTGTGTCCTCTCTACCTTTCCACACTCTCACTGTGTACTTCCTTGCTTCTTCTATAACATTACAGCGTGTGCCTGAATTTTCTTTCCTTTTAGTGTTCAAGTAAATCGAGTGATGACCTATAGAGACCTGGACAATGATCTTATGAGACACGCCGCTTTCCAGACCCTGGTGAGCTCCCTACGTCCCCCATACTGCCACTAGACACCCCGTCTGCCTCGCATACAGCCACTAGACACCCCGTCTGCCCCGCATACTGCCACCAGACACCCCGTCTGCCCCACATACTGCCACTAGACACCCCGTCTGCCCCGCATACTGCCACTAGACACCCCGTCTGCCCCGCATACTGCCACTAGACACCCCGTCTGCCCCGCATACTGCCACTAGACACTCTGCTGTACATACTGCCACCAGACACCCCGCCTGCCCCACATACTGCAACTTGACACCTCGTCTGCCCTGCATACTGCCACTAGACACCCGTCTGCCCCGCATACTGCCACTAGACACCCCGTCTGCCCCGCATACTGCCACTAGACACCTCGTCTGCCACACATACTGCCACTAGACACCTTATATGCCCCGCATATTGCCACTAGACACTCTGCTGTACATACTGCCACCAGACACCCCGTCTGCCCCGCATACTGCCACTAGTCACTCTGCTGTACATACTGCCATCAGACACCCTGTCTGCACCACATACTGCCACTGGACACCCCCTGTCCCCCGCATACTGCCACTGGACACCCCCTGTCCCCCGCATACTGCCACTGGACACCCCCTGTCCCCCGCATACTGCCACTGGACACCCCCTGTCCCCCGCATACTGCCACTAGAAACCCCGCCATGGATGCCTTAATTGCCCCAATTCAATGTAACTACAATAGGATTTACCTTAAAAGATGTAACTCCTTTTTCCTTGGACCTCCACCTCACTCCCATTGATCTGCTGTCCTGTCACAGAAGAAGATCTTCTCCCAGTAAGGGGTGAACATATGACCAGATCTGAGTATTCCCCATTCATCCTTACACTGAATTTTTGCCAAAGGTTATCCACCATCCTTCTTTACAGTGACTTGCCCCAGAAAATGCAATACACCCTCAGCCCAGAGTACCTGTGGTGTCTGCTGTAGTATGGAGGTTGGTGTAGTTCTGGTGTGGTGGTAGGGGTGGTGTCACCGGGGTGGGTGGTTCTTGTGTTTTCATGGGTATGACACGGAATGACTATTGGGTGTAAACAGAAAATCTGCAATTATCTATATTAATGGACAGTTTGTCTATAGACGTTTCTTTTCACTCAACACTATCATATTCTTTTATCAGGATGGAGACATCGATCTAAAACTCCTCACCAAAGTCTTGTCACCAGAAGGGGAAGTGAGAGAGGTGAGATCACAGACTGCAATGATGGGAACCAGATTAGACAATGGCCTGTTCTAGTTATGGTCCTGGGTAACTGTGATTGGTATTGGGGGGGTTTGCCATGTCTGGGATGGGAAATAACATGTCGGGGGGAGGTAACATGTCTGGAAGAAGGGATATGACATGTTCGGGGGTCCAGCTAGGGGTGATGGTATTTTGTGGGTGCGATGTGGTAATGTGGTTTTCCTCCACAGGACGACGTGCACTGGGACTGGGATTTGCTTTACACTGAAGTTTGCTCGGAGCTCCAGACGGAGTGGGATGTGGGGAAGACGGAGGATGATGGCTTAGTCTGTTGACTGTAAAGAAAAGTTTATTTTTCTTTGTACATATGCAATAAACTTTATTTTATATATTTGTAGAAGGAATTGGCTATGTCTTGTAGTATTTGTCCGCAGCTCTTCTGTGCCCTGACCTTAGCACCCTCCTGCTGGGTAAGGGCAGAAGGTGCCATGTCATAGCAGTGCCATGGAAAAGAGGCATCTGCCAGGGACACACGGCACAGTTAGGTGGGTGTCAGTTGGTCACAGGCCAGAAATTCGGGACAGATGGTGTGCAGGTCATGCTGGCTGCCCTGACAGGCCACGTACTGATGCCAGGCTGGACCCTCAGTCCATGTACAGGGAGTGGTGTATGAGCTGTATTAGTAAATCTGAGTGACCATTGTGCACCTTGCTGAGCTGCCAGTGTACTGCTGCCATTGTCTGAGCCTGCAGAGCTTCTAAAAGACTCGGGGGGGGGGGGGGGGGTCACCTATCATTTTACAAGGAAGGGGGGTCCTCCTATTGTATTCAGACTCTGGCTGTGTCCCTGTCAGGTATTACACTCCCCCCCCCCCCCATATTCACCCCATGACACCCCCCCCCCCCCCCTCTGATATGAGCCAGTAAAGGGAGATTTTCCGATGAGATTACATCCTCCTGATCGTATCTGTAATGTAGTGGCTCTGCTGCTCTTATTAGCTGATGATAATTAGCATGTGATGACAACGTCAAGTGCAGCTAATGATGCTGAGGAATGTAAGCGGCGTGTTCCTCCGAGACCTTACTGTGCACTCTGCAAACATGGGACCCGCACTGTGTACTCTGCAAACATGGGACCCGCACGGTGTACTCTGCAAACATGGGACCCGCACTGTGTACTCTGCAAACATGGGACCCGCACGGTGCACTCTGCAAACATGGGACCCGCACTGTGTACTCTGCAAACATGGGACCCGCACGGTGCACTCTGCAAACATGGGACTCGCACGGTGTACTCTGCAAACATGGGACCCGCACGGTGCACTCTGCAAACATGGGACCCGCACTGTGTACTCTGCAAACATGGGACCCGCACGGTGCACTCTGCAAACATGGGACCCGCACTGTGTACTCTGCAAACATGGGACCCGCACGGTGTACTCTGCAAACATGGGACCCGCACGGTATACTCTGCAAACATGGGACCCGCACGGTGCACTCTGCAAACATGGGACCCGCACGGTGCACTCTGCAAGCATGGGACCCGCATGGTGCACTCTGCAAACATGGGACCCGCACTCTGCAAACATGGGACCCGCACGGTGCACTCTGCAAGCATGGGACCCGCACTGTGCACTCTGCAAACATGGGACCCGCACGGTGCACTCTGCAAGCATGGGACCCGCACTGTGCACTCTGCAAACATGGGACCCGCACGGTGCACTCTGCAAACATGGGACCCGCACGGTGCACTCTGCAAACATGGGACCCGCACGGTGCACTCTGCAAGCATGGGACCCGCACGGTGCACTCTGCAAACATGGGACCCGCACGGTGCACTCTGCAAACATGGGACCCGCACTGTGTACTCTGCAAACATGGGACCCGCACGGTGCACTCTGCAAAAATGGGACCCGCACAGTTCACTCTGCAAACATGGGACCCGCACGGTGCACTCTGCAAAAATGGGACCCGCACAGTTCACTCTGCAAACATGGGGCCCGCACGGTGCACTCTGCAAACATGGGACCCGCACTGTGCACTCTGCAAACATGGGACCCGCACGGTGCACTCTGCAAACATGGGACCCGCACAGTGCACTCTGCAAACATGGGACCCGCACAGTGTACTCTGCAAACATGGGACCCGCACGGTGCACTCTGCAAACATGGGACCCGCACGGTGCACTCTGCAAACATGGGACCCGCACAGTGCACTCTGCAAACATGGGACCGCACGGTGTACTCTGCAACCATGGGACCCGCACGGTGCACTCTGCAACCATGGGACCCGCACAGTGCACTCTGCAAATATGGGACCGCACGGTGCACTCTGCAACCATGGGACCCGCACAGTGCACTCTGCAAACATGGGACCGCACGGTGTACTCTGCAACCATGGGACCCGCATGGTGCACTCTGCAACCATGGGACCCGCACTCTGCAACCATGGGACCCGCACTGTGCACTCTGCAAACATGGGACCCGCACTGTGCACTCTGCAAACATGGGACCCGCACGGTGCACTCTGCAAACATGGGACCCGCACGGTGCACTCTGCAAACATGGGACCCGCACGGTGCACTCTGCAAACATGGGACTCGCACAGTGCACTCTGCAAACATGGGACCGCACGGTGTACTCTGCAACCATGGGACCCGCATGGTGCACTCTGCAAACATGGGACCCGCATGGTGTACTCTGCAAACATGGGACTCGCACAGTGCACTCTGCAAACATGGGACCTGCACGGTGCACCCTGCAAACATGGGACCCGCACGGTGCACTCTGCAAACATGGGACCCGCACGGTGCACTCTGCAAACATGGGACCCGCACGGTGCACTCTGCAAACATGGGACCCGCACAGTGCACTCTGCAAACATGGGACCGCACGGTGTACTCTGCAACCATGGGACCCGCACGGTGCACTCTGCAACCATGGGACCCGCACAGTGCACTCTGCAAACATGGGACCGCACGGTGCACTCTGCAACCATGGGACCCGCACAGTGCACTCTGCAAACATGGGACCGCACGGTGTACTCTGCAAACATGGGACCCGCATGGTGTACTCTGCAAACATGGGACCCGCACTCTGCAACCATGGGACCCGCACTGTGCACTCTGCAAACATGGGACCTGCACTGTGCACTCTGCAAACATGGGACCCGCATGGTGTACTCTGCAAACATGGGACCCGCATGGTGTACTCTGCAAACATGGGACTCGCACAGTGCACTCTGCAAACATGGGACCTGCACGGTGCACCCTGCAAACATGGGACCCGCACGGTGCACTCTGCAAACATGGGACCCGCACGGTGCACTCTGCAAACATGGGACCCGCACGGTGCACTCTGCAAACATGGGACCCGCACGGTGCACTCTGCAAACATGGGACCCGCACGGTGCACTCTGCAAACATGGGACCCGCACGGTGCACTCTGCAAACATGGGACCCGCACGGTGCAAAAATAGGATTCTGCAAACATCGCATCCTGCACTATGCACTCTACAAAGAAAGAACCCCACACTATGCAATTATGGGACCCCATTCTCTCCTCTGCCTGCTGGGGGTCTGTTCAATGTATCTACGTTTCCTCTGTGCCCCCTTATCCTGAACAATGCCCCCGGGATGGCATCTCACTGTGGCATGCACACAATCCCCGGGCTGTGCTGACAGGACACGGCTCTCTGCTCTGTCACCGGCGGATGTGGCTCAGGAACCTGCAGCTTCGGTTACAGCCTGTCGCTAGCACCTGTCTGCACCATCCTGCAGGTGTGTGTATGGGGGAGGGGCGCTCCGCACAGGAGACGACTCATCTGTACATTGCACAAGTGGGAATCTAAAATATTCATCTAGCTAGTTATCACTCTAGCATCCTTCTCTGGTTTGGCACATCCCTTCTCCCACTGGGGCCGAAATAGACAAAACTTTTTTTTTTTTTTTTCATTTTGGATAGAGCAAGGGAGGGTTATAACCCCTGGCAGATTTTTGTCTCGCCATCTGTGTCCCATTGCAGAGATTTCCCTTCACTTCCTGTCCCATAGCCAAACAGGAAGTGAGAGAAAATCTCTGAGAATTAAAGGGGTTGTAAAGCTTTGTGTTTTTTTCACCTTTTAAAGCGGAGGTCCACACAAAAAAAGAACCTCCACTTTCCGGAACCCCCCCTCCCCCTTTCTGTGTCACATTTGGCACCTTTCGGGGGGAGGGGGGTATAATACAGGTATTTGCACCCACTTCCAGGCATAGATTCCCACGGGGGGTCACGCCCCTTTAACCCGCACTGTCACACCCCTTCCTCGCTGTCTTCTGGGAAACACAGGTCCCAGAAGACAGCGGGGGCCAGTGAGGACGCACAGCGCGACTCGCGCTTGCGCGGCAGGGAACCGGGAAGTGAAGCCAAAATGCTTCACTTCCTGATTACCCCACTGAAGATAGCGGCGGGGGAAGCCAATAGCCGATCAATTGATCGGCTTTGGCTGCCGACATCGCGGGCACCCTGGATAGGTAAGTGTCCTTATTAAAAGTCAGCAGCTGCAGTATTTATAGCTGCTGGCTTTTAATAAATATATATATAATATATATATATATATATATATATAATATATATATATATATATATATATATATATATTTCTCTTTCGTTCATAGACGGACACAGCCTTCATTGACCTTAGGGTTATGCTTCTTCCTACATCTCCTAAATCTCCTGGTAGGAAGAAGCATAACCCTAATGTCAATGAAGGCTGTGTCCGTCTATGAACTCAGAGAAATGGATTTTACGGTGAGTACAAAAATCCTTTTTTTTTTTTAGGCGGACCTCCACTTTAATGCATTAAAGTGAAGAAACACCTTGCAGTCAACGAGCCCCTGTTTTACTTACCTGAGCCTCGAATCTCTGTGGGCGCGATCCCACGTCGGCTCTTCACTGGATGATTGATAGCAGCGCAGCCATTGGCTCCCACTGCTGTCAATCACATCCAATGACGCGGGGCCGAGTCACACAATTGGTGGCTATGGACGCCGATTGAATGGAACAGGAGCGTGCCCACAAGCTAACCCCCCTCGGGAAAGAGCTTCCCAGAGGGGGTTAGCTTTTGTGGGGAGAAGCTGCGAGAGCCGCCGTGGGACCCCAGAAGAGGACAATCGGGGGCCTATCTGTGCAAAAAGAACTGCACAGTGGAGGTAAGCATGACATGTTTGTTTTGTTTCTTTTTTACATAATATTTGAACCTTTACAACCCCTTTAAGGGAATTCCTTGGCGACCCCCCCCCCCCCCAGGTCCCCAGAACTAGTGTCCCCATAAATTATATTACTTTTACTTTTAAATTATAAATTATATTACTTTTCTGACAAAAAAGCAACCCAAAATTTGAAATATTCTTTTAAGCCTCATGCACACAATCGGATTTCCATCGGACAAATCTGTGGATTTTTGTCCGAAGGGCGTTGGCCGTGAACATGTTCTGCATACAGACGGCAGAACTTTTTCAGCCAACATACACGAAACAATGTGGTTTTTCTGCTCTTTAGCGCTACCCTTTGGGCAACTTCTGCTATTGTTGTGTTACGATTAGCATTGGTTTGCAGCATGCGTGTTTATACTTTGAATTTTAGTCCGACGGACTTGTGTACACACCATCGGATAATCCGACGGGACACATTTGTTGTCGGAAAATTTGAGAGCATGACCATCCAACATTTTGTTGTTGGAAATTCCGACAACAATTGTCCGATGGAGCATACAGAAGGTCGGATTATCCGACAAAAGCCTTCCATCACACAATTGTTGTCGGAATATCTGATCGTGTGTAGGGGCCTTTACTTTTACTTTCAATGATAATGAGCAGTTGTTCGGGTTTTAGAGGCTGAATTGTTGGTGTTTTGAGCTGAGACCATTAGACACATTGGGGGTTATTTACGAAAGGCAAATCCACTTTGCACTAAAAGTGCACTTGGAAGTGCAGTCGCTGTAGATCCGAGGAGGACATGCAAGGAAAATAAAAAACAGCATTTTAGCTTGCACATGATTGGATGATAAAATCAGCAGAGCTTCCCCTCATTTCAGATCTTCCCCTCAGATTTGCAGAAAGTCCTCAGGCGCAGCTATTGTGGGGAATGCAATAGTGATTGAATGGGATTCCCAACATGTTCTCCCATTCTGTTCCCATTATATACCCTTTCAAAATAGGGTGGGCTCAGGACACAGAGCATTGCGTTTGGAGCCCACCCAGTTGTGTTGCAACAGCGAATGAATATTAACACTGATCCTCCTCCTGGCCAATCGGGAAATGGGTCTGATATCCGTCACCCGATTGGCTGTAAAGACAGGTGATCCTATCGGACACCTAGGAGAAGGGGAGGAGACGCACAGTAGAACGAGAAGGTGAAGGGCCACTGGCCAATGCCTGATCCCTACCGCCCCTTGGATGCCCGAACCCTACCGCTCCTCGGATGCCCGAACCCTACCGCTCCTCGGATGCCCAAACCCTACCGCTCCTCGAATGCCCAAACCCAGCCGCTGCTGATCGGATGCCTGCCGCTTAGACGGGGTAAGTGCCAGTGGACCGACCGGCAGACAGTGTGGGGGTGGGGGGTTTGCGTTGCCATGGGGGGGCTGGTTTTCCCCTCCCCCCAACAAAAAAACACCAGCCGCCACTGATTCAGTAACGTCCAGTGCAGCTGAGGCTGCAGCGGGGGGGGCTGATGAATGTCCTCAATCCCTTTCTCAGTCTCAAATGTGAGACATTAGGGGGTCTGTTTAGACCCCTGATATTTCACAGCAGCTCCCAACAGGGCAGTTAAAAATGTAAAATTAAATAAAAAATGTAATTCTAAAAAAGCAAAATGTAACCAAATAATAAAATAAAAAAATTAAGGACCCATTTAAATGTGCTTTGCTCTCTGATCCTTTGTGATCCAAATGCTGACTGCTCTTCAGAGAGCAAAGCACATTTGACTGGCAGATTTAACTGCTTTAAATGGGTTGTAAAGGTAAAAAAATGTTTCCCTAAATTGCTTCCTTTACCTTAGTGCAGTCCTCCTTCACTTACCTCATCCTTCCATTTTCCTTTTAAATGTCCTTATTTCTTCTGAGAAATGCTCACTTCCTGTTCTTCTGTCTGCAACTCCACACAGTAATGCAAGGCTTTCTCCCTGGTGTGGAGAAAGCCTCTTGAGGAGGAGGGGGCGAGCAGGAGGGTCAGGACGCTCTCTACTTTGCAGATAATGAAAAGAGCTGTGTGTTAGTGGGCGTCCTGACACTCCTGCTCGCCCCCTCCCCCCTCAAGAGGCTTTCTCCACACCAGGGAGAAAGCCTTGCATTACTGTGTGGAGTTACAGACAGAAGAACAGGAAGTGAGGATTTCTCAGAAGAAATAAGGACATTTAAAAGCAAAATGGAAGGATGAGGTAAGTGAAGAAGGACTGCACTAAGGTAAAGAAAGCCATTTAGGGAAATTTGTTTTACCTTTACAACCCCTTTACCTACACTATTGTACTGCAACCACATGCTTTACACTTTAGTGGGTCTATTTTCTGCCATGGCTGCAAAGCATAGCATTGTGGCTGTGGCATTTTAGTGAAAATATCATTCAATATTTTCGGAGGGGGGCCCTGTCACGTAGGCTGTACTTTCTAACAGCGGCCCCGTATGGGGGTCCCTGGGTATAAGATAGGAGCGCTTCATTGGATGTATAGGATGGAAATATGGGGCCAGATTCTGATAGAATTACGTTGCTCCACAGCAGCGTAACGTATCTGATTTACGTTACACCGCCGCAGGTTTACAGCGTAAGTGCCTGATTCACAAAGCTCTTACCTGTAAACTTGCGGCGGTGTAACGTAAATCCGCTCGGCGCAAGCCCGCCTAATTCAAATGGGGCGGGCACCATTTAAATTAGGCGCGTTCCCGCGCCGAACGTACTGCGCATGCTCCGTCGGGTAAATTACCCGACGTGCATTGCGCTAAATGACGTCGCACGGACGTCATTTGTTTAGACGTTAACATAAATGGCGTCCAGCGCCATTCACAGACGACGAAATTTCGACGCGGGAACGACGGCCATACTTAACATGGCTTAGAACACCTAGGGCTCAGCCCTTATTTTACGCTGCGTATCTCGACGGAAACAACGTAAAGTTAGATCGACGGGCAGCGCGGACGTTCGGGAATCGCCGTAACTAGTCATTTGCATATTCTACGCCGACCGCAATGGCCGGCCTAGAATTGCATCCTTAAGATCCGACAGTGTAATTCAATTACACCTGTCGGATCTTGGGGCTATCTATGCGTAACTGATTCTATGAATCAGCCGCATAGTTAGGACGGCCGGAACACAGAGATACGCCGGCTTATCAGGAGATACGCCATCGTATCTGTTCTGTGAATCTGGCCCACGGTGACCAGGTGCTGCATTTATAGAGTGATATCAGGGCTGTGTATGGTCCAGGTCTCGCCATGTACATTATTATCTCACTCGCTCAAAGCTGGAGGTGGTAGGGCCATATACAACACTGAGGCCAGGTCACAACATAGAGTAGCCTCCCCTTCATTGGAGGCTGTAGCTGCTTGTTGTAGGCTTTGGCTATCTTTTACCCTTATTAGAGACTGCCAATATACTGGACGCCAGAACCAACATCCGCTGATATGACTGGCTGACCAGTAGGATGGAGTCCTGGGATGTTAGAACATCATAAGTGAATAGATTGGTGCTGGTGCAGGAAATGGGCCAGATTCACATAGAGATACGACGGTGTATCTCCTGATACACCGTCGTATCTCTGATTTACGTCGGTCGTATCTATGCGACTGATTCATAGAATCAGTTACGCATAGATATGCCTAAGATCCGACAGGTGTAACTGTGTTACACTGTCGGATCTTAGGCTGCAATTCCCGGCCGGCCGCTAGGTGGCGTTTCGCTTTATTTACGCGACGATTATGCAAATGAGAAGATACGCCGATTCCGAAACGAACGACCGCCCGGCGCTTTTTTTTTTTTACGTCGTTTGCGTTCGGCTTTTTCCGGCGTATAGTTACCCCTGCTTCTATGAGCCAATGTTAATTTACCCGTCGTTCCCGCGTCGAATTTTTAAATTTTACATTGTTTGCGTACGTCGATTCTCAAAAGCGCTGGACGCAAGTTACGCTCACGCCGAAACCAATGACGTCCTAGCGACGTCATTGGGAGCAATGCACGCCGGGAAAATTCGCGGACGGCGCATGCGCATTTAAATCGGCGCAGGGACGCGCCTGATTTAAATAATACACTCCCCCTAGCCGCGGAATTTGAATTCCGCCGGGGGATTTACGATCCGTCGCCGCAAGTTTTGAGGTAAGTGTTTTGTGAATTACCTACTTGCCTCAAAAACTTGCGGCGGCGGATCTTAAAACACATAGATCACGCGGATCTAAAGATCTGCTAACCTATGTGAATTTGGCCCAATGAGTTTTGCTGGTTTGTATGACATAAAATGTGATACAAATACAATTTGTCTATAAATTTCTTATCCATGCTGCAATTCATATTTGTGGCAGAGAAATGATATTATAATGATGATTAGACTTGGTGCGGATCAATGTATGAGATACGTGACACAAGAATGTCACATATCCCCCAGTGACACATGTGACAGCCAGAGGCTTCAATAGACAACATAATGACACAGCATGTCAGGGTCAGCTCTGTCACTGGAACCACTGAGCTGTGGGTGCAAAATGACCGAGACAAAGATCTATGGTGACCACATTGTAAACTATGGGGGTAGATTCACAAAATAATTACGCCGGCGTATCTCTTGATACGCAGCATAATTTCAAATTTTGCGCGTCGTATCTTTGTTTTGTATCCACAAAACAAGATACGACGGTATCTCGGATCGATCCGACAGGCGTACGTCTTAGTACGCCGTCGGATCACGGGTGCATTCTTTCGGCAGCCGCTAGGTGGCGTTTCCGTCGATTTCCGCGTCGAGTATGCAAATTAGCTAGTTACGGCGATCCACGAACGTACGTCCGGCCGGCGCTTTTTTTTACGTCGTTTGCATTCGGCTTTTTCCGGCGTATAGTTACCCCTGCTATATGGTGGCGTACTCAATGTTAAGTATGGCCGTCGTTCCCGCCTCGCATTTTAAATTTTTTTACTTCGTTTGCGTAAGTCATTCGTGAATAGGGATTTGCGTAGAATGACATCACCGTCGTAAGCATTGGCTTGTTCCGGTTTAATTTCGAGCATGCGCACTGGTATACCCCCATGGACGGCGCATGCGCAGTTAAAAAAAAAACGTTGTTTACGTCGGGTCACGACGTATTTACATAAAACACGCCCCCATCACATCACCGTTTGAATTTTGCGCCCTCACGCCGCCAAAGATACACTATGCCGCCGTAACTTACATCTACACTTACAACTCACATCAGAGGGTGAAGGGTTAACCAAAGTATGGTTCACAGTGGAGGCTGAAATGTTAAGGAAAGTATCGCTCACATCAGAGGGTAAAGGGTTAACCAGAATATGGCACACTGCGGAGGTGAAGGGTTAACCAGAATATGGCACACGTCAGAGGGTGAAGGGTTAAACAGAGTACGGCTCATAGCAGAGGATGAAGGGTTAACCAGAATATGGCACACAGCGGAGGGTGAAGGGTTAACCAGAATAGGGCACACAGCGGAGGGTTAACCAGAATAGGGCACACAGCGGAGGGTTAACCAGAATAGGGCACACAGCGGAGGGTGAAGGGTTAACCAGAATAGGGCACACAGCGGAGGGTGAAGGGTTAACTAGAATAGGGCACACAGCGGAGGGTGAAGGGTTAACCAGAATAGGGCACACAGCGGAGGGTGAAGGGTTAACCAGAATAGGGCACACAGCGGAGGGTGAAGGGTTAACCAGAATAGGGCACACAGCGGAGGGTGAAGGGTTAACCAGAATAGGGCACACAGCGGAGGGTGAAGGGTTAACCAGAATATGGCACACAGCGGAGATTAACGGGTTAACTAGAATTTACTATAAAGCAGAGAGTGAAGGGTTAGCCAAAATACAGCCCACAGTGGCAGATGAAGGGTTAACCACTGTACGGCATATTGTGTAGAATGAAGGGTTAACCAGAGTATGTCCTGCAGCAGAGGGTGAAGGATTGACCGGACTACGGAACACATCAGAGGGTAAAGAGTTAACCGGGTTGCAGTACACAGCGGTGGGCACAGGGTTAACCAGAATATGGCACAGTGCGGAGAGTAGGGGGTCAAACAGAGCACTGTGGAGGGTTACCTGGGGTACAGCGCACAGAGGGGGAAGGGTTAACCAGCACACGGTTGGCCGCCTCTTGCCCAGTAATGGACGATGGACTCTCTCTCGCTCCCCAGTGCTCCCAGTGCTCTCCGCTAAAAGCTTCTTTTCCAGATGTGACTCCCAGTATAAATAGAACTGTGTCCCAGGAGCGGGAGACAATGGCCCCTGCCAGGCTCTCTGGGGCCACTTCCTGCCCTAACATAACTTCACCATTAGGAGGATGAAATGTGGATGACAGCAAGATACTGCAAAGCCAGCTGACCTCCTATACCTGCCCCCCCCCCCCAATTCTTACCTTCTTTCCTTTAGTAACTCTCCCATAATTACCTGTCGTCCTCTAATACCCCTTATACCTACCTGCCCTCTCCTAATGCTCCCAATATTTACCTGCCCTCCAATACCCCTCATACCTACCTGCCCTCTCCTAATACTCCCAATATGTACCTGCCCTCCTCTAATACCCCTCATACCTACCTGCCCTCTCCTAATACTCCCAATATTTACCTGTCCTCCTCTAATACCCATCATACCTACCTGCCCTCTCCTAATGCTCCCAATATTTACCTGCCCTCCAATACCCCTCATACCTACCTGCCCTCTCCTAATACTCCCAATATTTACCTGCCCTCCTCTAACACCCCTCATACCTACCTGCCCTCTCCTAATACTCCCAATATTTACCTGCCCTCCTCTAATACCCATCATACCTACCTGCCCTCTCCTAATACTCCCAATATTTTCCTGTCCTCCTCTAATACCCATCATACCTACCTGCCCTCTCCTAATGCTCCCAATATTTACCTGCCCTCCAATACCCCTCATACCTACCTGCCCTCTCCCAATACTCCCAATATTTACCTGCCCTCTAATACCCATCATGCCTACCTGCCCTCTCCTAATACTCCCAATATTTACCCGTCATCATCTAATACCCATCATACCTACCTGCCCTCTCCTAATACTCCCAATATTTACCTGCCCCCCAATTCTTACCTTCTTTCCTCTAATAACTCTCCCATAATTACCTGTCGTCCTCTAATACCCCTCATACCTACATGCCCTCTCCTAATACTCCCAATATTTACCTGCCCTCCTCTAATGCCTACTATATGTTCCTCTCCCTCTCCTAATGCCCCCTACATTACCTGTCCTCTTTTGATGCCCCCATACTCACCTGTCCTCTCCTAATACTCCCCTATCCTCCTCTATTTCCCCCTTATTGGCGTGCCCTCTTCAGATACCCCCCCCCCCCAATACTTACCTACCCTTGTCTAATAATCCTCATACATATCTGTCTTCTTGTAATACCCTCATACTTATTTTCCCTCTCCAAATCCCTTCCCCCTACTTATCTGCCCCCTCTAATACCCCCATACTTACCTGTCCTCCCCTTATCCCTTCTTACTTACCCATCCACGTGTATAACTCATGTACAGCAGTCCTCAGGTAACCCTTAATACAAACTTTCTTCATAACACCTGAGTGAGCAGCTATGTGCATAATATGAGGCTGTAAGCTCTGTGGCCAACCCCCCCACCATGTGTGTATGAAAATCCCCCCCCCCATGTGTGTATGAAACCCCCCCCCCCCCCATGTGTGTATGAAAATCTCCCCCCGGGATTTGGTCAGTGTGTGCAGCATTGTGGAAGATGTTATCAGTGTCCATCTCTTCCTATTCTCTGTGGACCCCCTTCCCTGCTCCTCCATCAATCGCTCTGTTCACAGTTCATGTCACCTGGCTGTCAGAGCTCCACCGAGTCCCGCCCCCACCTCACTCTAACAGCCAATAGAATCAGATCCTATGTTTATCAGATTTGTCTGACCAGAATCCTGAGAGTTCAGTTTACTTCTCAGTAGAGCACCCAGATACTGGTCTGACCTCCACTCCTATCACAGAGATCCTCCGTCCACCCAGATACTGGTCTGACCTCCACTCCGATCACAGAGATCCTCCGTCCACCCAGATACTGGTCTGACCTCCACTCCTATCACAGAGATCCTCCGTCCACCCAGATACTGGTCTGACCTCCACTCCGATCACAGAGATCCTCCGTCCACCCAGATACTGGTCTGACCTCCACTCCTATCACAGAGATCCTCCGTCCACCCAGATACTGGTCTGACCTCCACTCCGATCACAGAGATCCTCCGTCCACCCAGATACTGGTCTGACCTCCACTCCTATCACAGAGATCCTCCGTCCACCCAGATACTGGTCTGACCTCCACTCCGATCACAGAGATCCTCCGTCCACCCAGATACTGGTCTGACCTCCACTCCGATCACAGAGATCCTCCGTCCACCCAGATACTGGTCTGACCTCCACTTCGATCACAGAGATCCTCCGTCCACCCAGATACTGGTCTGACCTCCACTCCGATCACAGAGATCCTCCGTCCACCCAGATACTGGTCTGACCTCCACTCCGATCACAGAGATCCTCCGTCCACCCAGATACTGGTCTGACCTCCACTCCGATCACAGAGATCCTCCGTCCACCCAGATACTGGTCTGACCTCCACTCCAATCACAGAGATCCTCTGTCCACCCAGATACTGGTCTGACCTCCATTCCGATCACAGAGATCCTCCGTCCACCCAGATACTGGTCTGACCTCCACTCCGATCACAGAGATCCTCCGTCCACCCAGATACTGGTCTGACCTCCACTCCGATCACAGAGATCCTCCGTCCACCCAGATACTGGTCTGACCTCCACTCCGATCACAGAGATCCTCCGTCCACCCAGATACTGGTCTGACCTCCACTTCGATCACAGAGATCCTCCGTCCACCCAGATACTGGTCTGACCTCCACTCCGATCACAGAGATCCTCCGTCCACCCAGATACTGGTCTGACCTCCACTCCGATCACAGAGATCCTCCGTCCACCCAGATACTGGTCTGACCTCCACTCCGATCACAGAGATCCTCCGTCCACCCAGATACTGGTCTGACCTCCACTCCAATCACAGAGATCCTCTGTCCACCCAGATACTGGTCTGACCTCCATTCCGATCACAGAGATCCTCCGTCCACCCAGATACTGGTCTGACCTCCACTCCGATCACAGAGATCCTCCGTCCACCCAGATACTGGTCTGACCTCCACTCCGATCACAGAGATCCTCCGTCCACCCAGGTACTGGTCTGACCTCCACTCCGATCACAGAGATCCTCCGTCCACCCAGGTACTGGTCTGACCTCCACTCCGACCACAGAGATCCTCCGTCCACCCAGGTACTGGTCTGACCTCCACTCCGATCACAGAGATCCTCCGTCCACCCAGATACTGGTCTGACCTCCACTCCGATCACAGAGATCCTCCGTCCACCCAGGTACTGGTCTGACCTCCACTCTGACCACAGAGATCCTCCGTCCACCCAGATACTGGTCTGACCTCCACTCCGATCACAGAGATCCTCCGTCCACCCAGATACTGGTCTGACCTCCACTCCGATCACAGAGATCCTCCGTCCACCCAGATACTGGTCTGACCTCCACTCCGATCACAGAGATCCTCTGTCCACCCAGATACTGGTCTGACCTCCACTCCGATCACAGAGATCCTCCGTCCACCCAGATACTGGTCTGACCTCCACTCCGATCACAGAGATCCTCCGTCCACCCAGATACTGGTCTGACCTCCACTCCGATCACAGAGATCCTCCGTCCACCCAGATACTGGTCTGACCTCCACTCCGATCACAGAGATCCTCCGTCCACCCAGATACTGGTCTGACCTCCACTCCAATCACAGAGATCCTCTGTCCACCCAGATACTGGTCTGACCTCCATTCCGATCACAGAGATCCTCCGTCCACCCAGATACTGGTCTGACCTCCACTCCGATCACAGAGATCCTCCGTCCACCCAGATGCTTGTCTGACCTCCACTCCGATCACAGAGATCCTCCGTCCACCCAGGTACTGGTCTGACCTCCACTCCGATCACAGAGATCCTCCGTCCACCCAGGTACTGGTCTGACCTCCACTCCGACCACAGAGATCCTCCGTCCACCCAGGTACTGGTCTGACCTCCACTCCGATCACAGAGATCCTCCGTCCACCCAGATACTGGTCTGACCTCCACTCCGATCACAGAGATCCTCCGTCCACCCAGGTACTGGTCTGACCTCCACTCTGACCACAGAGATCCTCCGTCCACCCAGATACTGGTCTGACCTCCACTCCGATCACAGAGATCCTCCGTCCACCCAGATACTGGTCTGACCTCCACTCCGATCACAGAGATCCTCCGTCCACCCAGATACTGGTCTGACCTCCACTCCGATCACAGAGATCCTCTGTCCACCCAGATACTGGTCTGACCTCCACTCCGATCACAGAGATCCTCCGTCCACCCAGATACTGGTCTGACCTCCACTCCGATCACAGAGATCCTCCGTCCACCCTGATACTGGTCTGACCTCCACTCCGATCACAGAGATCCTCCGTCCACCCAGATACTGGTCTGACCTCCACTCCGATCACAGAGATCCTCCGTCCACCCAGATACTGGTCTGACCTCCACTCCGATCACAGAGATCCTCCGTCCACCCAGATACTGGTCTGACCTCCACTCCGATCACAGAGATCCTCCGTCCACCCAGATACTGGTCTGTCCTTCACTCCGATCACAGAGATCCTCCGTCCACCAAGATAC
Organism: Rana temporaria; assembly: GCF_905171775.1. NCBI lineage: Eukaryota > Metazoa > Chordata > Amphibia > Anura > Ranidae > Rana > Rana temporaria. The sequence goes on from NC_053501.1 coordinate 15,482,851, forward strand.
TGGTCTGACCTCCACTCCGACCACAGAGATCCTCAGTCCACCCAGATACTGGTCTGACATCCACTCCAGAGATCCTCAGTCCACCCAGATACTGGTCTGACCTCCACTCCGATCACAGAGATCCTCAGTCCACCCAGATACTGGTCTGACCTCCACTCTAATCAGAGAGATCCTCCGTCCACCCAGATACTGGTCTGTCCTTCACTCCGATCACAGAGATCCTCCGTCCACCAAGATACTGGTCTGACCTCCACTCCGACCACAGAGATCCTCAGTCCACCCAGATACTGGTCTGACCTCCACTCCAGAGATCCTCAGTCCACCCAGATACTGGTCTGACCTCCACTCCGACCACAGAGATCCTCCGTCCACCCAGATACTGGTCTGACCTCCACTCCGATCACAGAGATCTTCCGTCCACCCAGATGCTTGTCTGACCTCCACTCCGATCACAGAGATCCTCTGTCCACCCAGATACTGGTCTGACCTCCACTCCGATCAGAGATCCTCCGTCCACCCAGATACTGGTCTGACCTCCACTCTGATCACAGAGATCCTCCGTCCACCCAGATACTGGTCTGACCTCCACTCCGACCACAGAGATCCTCCGTCCACCCAGATACTGGTCTGACCTCCACTCCGACCACAGAGATCCTCAGTCCACCCAGATACTGGTCTGACCTCCACTCCGATCACAGAGATCCTCAGTCCACCCAGATACTGGTCTGACCTCCACTCCGATCACAGAGATCCTCCGTCCACCCAGATACTGGTCTGACCTCCACTCCGATCACAGAGATCCTCAGTCCACCCAGATACTGGTCTGACCTCCACTCCGATCACAGAGATCCTCCGTCCACCCAGATACTGGTCTGACCTCCACTCCGACCACAGAGATCCTCCGTCCACCCAGATACTGGTCTGACCTCCACTCCGACCACAGAGATCCTCAGTCCACCCAGATACTGGTCTGACCTCCACTCCGATCACAGAGATCCTCAGTCCACCCAGATACTGGTCTGACCTCCACTCCGATCACAGAGATCCTCCGTCCACCCAGATACTGGTCTGACCTCCACTCCGACCACAGAGATCCTCCGTCCACCCAGATACTGGTCTGACCTCCACTCCGATCACAGAGATCCTCTGTCCACCCAGATACTGGTCTGGCCTCCACTCCGACCACAGAGGTTCACTGCCCACCCAGATACTGGTCTGACCTCCACTCCGATCACAGAGATCCTCAGTCCACCCAGATACTGGTCTGACCTCCACTCCGATCACAGAGATCCTCCGTCCACCCAGATACTGGTCTGACCTCCACTCCGATCACAGAGATCCTCCGTCCACCCAGATACTGGTCTGACCTCCACTCCGATCACAGAGATCCTCCGTCCACCCAGATACTGGTCTGTCCTTCACTCCGATCACAGAGATCCTCCGTCCACCAAGATACTGGTCTGACCTCCACTCCGACCACAGAGATCCTCAGTCCACCCAGATACTGGTCTGACATCCACTCCAGAGATCCTCAGTCCACCCAGATACTGGTCTGACCTCCACTCCGATCACAGAGATCCTCAGTCCACCCAGATACTGGTCTGACCTCCACTCTGGCCACAGAGATCCTCCGTCCACCCAGATACTGGTCTGACCTCCACTCCGATCACAGAGATCCTCTGTCCACCCAGATACTGGTCTGACCTCCACTCTGGCCACAGAGATCCTCCGTCCACCCAGATACTGGTCTGACCTCCACTCCGATCAGAGATCCTCCGTCCACCCAGATACTGGTCTGACCTCCACTCCGATCACAGAGATCCTCCGTCCACCCAGATACTGGTCTGACCTCCACTCCAATCACAGAGATCCTCTGTCCACCCAGATACTGGTCTGACCTCCACTCCGATCACAGAGATCCTCAGTCCACCCAGATACTGGTCTGGTCTCCACTCCAATCACAGAGGTTCACTGTCCACCAGAAGCTCAGATACGTCTGTCTGACCTCCACTCTAATTACAGAGGATTTGCATCCACAGGATACCCAGGAATTCACCCCGACTACTTCACTCTCCATCACATGGTCCTGCTAAGCCAAATTTCAACATCTAAGGTAAGGAGTATTCTAATTTCTGTATTCTGATTATTCCAATTTCCCATTACAGACTACACTGCCAAATATCCTTCATCACTCCTACGCCTTCAGTTCTACCCTCCAATCATTTCCTGCACTCCACAGTTACACCCCCTAATCAATCCCTGCACCTCCTAGTTACACATCCTATTCAGACCCTGTACTCCACAGTTACACCCCCTAATCAATCCCTGCACCTCCTAGTTACACATCCTATTCAGACCCTGTACTCCACAGTTACACCCCTAATCAATCCCTACACCTCCTAGTTACACATCCTATTCAGACCCTGTACTCCTCAGTTACACCCCCTAATCAATCCCTACACCTCCTAGTTCCTACACATCCTATTCAGACCCTGTACTCCACAGTTACACCCCCTAATCAATCCCTGCACCTCCTAGTTACACATTCTATTCAGACCCTGTACTCCTCAGTTATACCCTCTAATCATTCCCTACACCTCCTAGTTACACATCCTATTCAGACCCTGCACTCCTCAGTTACACCCCCTAATCATTCCCTACACCTCCTAGTTACACATCCTATTCAGACCCTGTACTCCACAGTTACACCCCCTAATCAATCCCTACACCTCCTAGTTCCTACACATCCTATTCAGACCCTGTACTCCACAGTTACACCCCCTAATCAATCCCTGCACCTCCTAGTTACACATCCTATTCAGACCCTGTACTCCACAGTTACACCCCTAATCAATCCCTACACCTCCTAGTTACACATCCTATTCAGACCCTGTACTCCTCAGTTACACCCCCTAATCAATCCCTACACCTCCTAGTTCCTACACATCCTATTCAGACCCTGTACTCCACAGTTACACCCCCTAATCAATCCCTGCACCTCCTAGTTACACATTCTATTCAGACCCTGTACTCCTCAGTTATACCCTCTAATCATTCCCTACACCTCCTAGTTACACATCCTATTCAGACCCTGCACTCCTCAGTTACACCCCCTAATCATTCCCTACACCTCCTAGTTACACATCCTATTCAGACCCTGTACTCCACAGTTACACCCCCTAATCAATCCCTACACCTCCTAGTTCCTACACATCCTATTCAGACCCTGTACTCCACAGTTACACCCCCTAATCAATCCCTGCACCTCCTAGTTACACATCCTATTCTGACCCTGTACTCCACAGTTACACCCCCTAATCAATCCCTGCAACTCCTAGTTACACATCCTATTCAGACCCTGTACTCCTCAGTTACACCCCCTAATCAATCCCTGCACCTCCTAGTTACACATCCTATTCAGACCCTGTACTCCTCAGTTACACCCCCTAATCATTCCCTGCACCTCCTAGTTCCTACACATCATATTCAGACCCTGTACTCCACAGTTACACCCCCTAATCAATCCCTGCACCTCCTAGTTACACATCCTATTCAGACCCTGTACTCCACAGTTACACCCCCTAATCATTCCCTGCACCTCCTAGTTACACATCCTATTCAGACCCTGCACTCCTCGGTTACACCCCCTAATCATTCCCTACACCTCCTAGTTCCTACACATCCTATTCAGACCCTGTACTCCACAGTTACACCCCCTAATCAATCCCTGCACCTCCTAGTTACACATTCTATTCAGACCCTGTACTCCACAGTTACACCCCCTAATCAATCCCTGCAACTCCTAGTTACACATCCTATTCAGACCCTGTACTCCTCAGTTACACCCCCTAATCAATCCCTGCACCTCCTAGTTACACATCCTATTCAGACCCTGTACTCCTCAGTTATACCCTCTAATCATTCCCTACACCTCCTAGTTACACATCCTATTCAGACCCTGCACTCCTCAGTTACACCCCCTAATCATTCCCTACACCTCCTAGTTACACATCCTATTCAGACCCTGTACTCCTCAGTTACACCCCCTAATCAATCCCTGCACCTCCTAGTTACACATCCTATTCAGACCCTGTACTCCTCAGTTACACCCCCTAATCATCCCTGCACCTCCTAGTTCCTACACATCATATTCAGACCCTGTACTCCACAGTTACACCCCCTAATCAATCCCTGCACCTCCTAGTTACACATCCTATTCAGACCCTGTACTCCACAGTTACACCCCCTAATCATTCCCTGCACCTCCTAGTTACACATCCTATTCTGACCCTGTACTCCACAGTTACACCCCCTAATCATTCCCTACACCTCCTAGTTCCTACACATCCTATTCAGACCCTGTACTCCACAGTTACACCCCCTAATCAATCCCTGCACCTCCTAGTTACACATTCTATTCAGACCCTGTACTCCTCAGTTATACCCTCTAATCATTCCCTACACCTCCTAGTTACACATCCTATTCAGACCCTGTACTCCTCAGTTATACCCTCTAATCATTCCCTACACCTCCTAGTTACACATCCTATTCAGACCCTGCACTCCTCAGTTACACCCCCTAATCATTCCCTACACCTCCTAGTTCCTACACATCCTATTCAGACCCTGTACTCCACAGTTACACCCCATAATCAATCCCTGCACCTCCTAGTTACACATTCTATTCAGACCCTGTACTCCTCAGTTATACCCTCTAATCATTCCCTACACCTCCTAGTTACACATCCTATTCAGACCCTGTACTCCTCAGTTATACCCTCTAATCATTCCCTACACCTCCTAGTTACACATCCTATTCAGACCCTGCACTCCTCAGTTACACCCCCCTAATCATTCCCTACACCTCCTAGTTCCTACACATCCTATTCAGACCCTGTACTCCACAGTTACACCCCCTAATCAATCCCTGCACCTCCTAGTTACACATTCTATTCAGACCCTGTACTCCACAGTTACACCCCCTAATCAATCCCTGCACCTCCTAGTTACACATCCTATTCAGACCCTGTACTCCTCAGTTACACCCCCTAATCAATCCCTGCACCTCCTAGTTACACATCCTATTCAGACCCTGTACTCCTCAGTTACACCCCCTAATCATTCCCTGCACCTCCTAGTTCCTACACATCATATTCAGACCCTGTACTCCACAGTTACACCCCCTAATCAATCCCTGCACCTCCTAGTTACACATCCTATTCAGACCCTGTACTCCACAGTTACACCCCCTAATCATTCCCTGCACCTCCTAGTTACACATCCTATTCAGACCCTGCACTCCTCGGTTACACCCCCTAATCATTCCCTACACCTCCTAGTTCCTACACATCCTATTCAGACCCTGTACTCCACAGTTACACCCCCTAATCAATCCCTGCACCTCCTAGTTACACATCCTATTCAGACCCTGTACTCCTCAGTTATACCCTCTAATCATTCCCTACACCTCCTAGTTACACATCCTATTCAGACCCTGTACTCCTCAGTTATACCCTCTAATCATTCCCTACACCTCCTAGTTACACATCCTATTCAGACCCTGCACTCCTCAGTTACACCCCCTAATCATTCCCTACACCTCCTAGTTCCTACACATCCTATTCAGACCCTGTACTCCACAGTTACACCCCCTAATCAATCCCTGCACCTCCTAGTTACACATTCTATTCAGACCCTGTACTCCACAGTTACACCCCCTAATCAATCCCTGCAACTCCTAGTTACACATCCTATTCAGACCCTGTACTCCTCAGTTACACCCCCTAATCAATCCCTGCACCTCCTAGTTACACATCCTATTCAGACCCTGTACTCCTCAGTTACACCCCCTAATCATTCCCTGCACCTCCTAGTTCCTACACATCATATTCAGACCCTGTACTCCACAGTTACACCCCCTAATCAATCCCTGCACCTCCTAGTTACACATCCTATTCAGACCCTGTACTCCACAGTTACACCCCCTAATCATTCCCTGCACCTCCTAGTTACACATCCTATTCAGACCCTGCACTCCTCGGTTACACCCCCTAATCATTCCCTACACCTCCTAGTTCCTACACATCCTATTCAGACCCTGTACTCCACAGTTACACCCCCTAATCAATCCCTGCACCTCCTAGTTACACATTCTATTCAGACCCTGTACTCCTCAGTTATACCCTCTAATCATTCCCTACACCTCCTAGTTACACATCCTATTCAGACCCTGTACTCCTCAGTTATACCCTCTAATCATTCCCTACACCTCCTAGTTACACATCCTATTCAGACCCTGCACTCCTCAGTTACACCCCCTAATCATTCCCTACACCTCCTAGTTCCTACACATCCTATTCAGACCCTGTACTCCACAGTTACACCCCCTAATCAATCCCTGCACCTCCTAGTTACACATTCTATTCAGACCCTGTACTCCACAGTTACATCCCCTAATCAATCCCTGCAACTCCTAGTTACACATCCTATTCAGACCCTGTACTCCTCAGTTACACCCCCTAATCAATCCCTGCACCTCCTAGTTACACATCCTATTCAGACCCTGTACTCCTCAGTTACACCCCCTAATCATTCCCTGCACCTCCTAGTTCCTACACATCATATTCAGACCCTGTACTCCACAGTTACACCCCCTAATCAATCCCTGCACCTCCTAGTTACACATCCTATTCAGACCCTGTACTCCACAGTTACACCCCCTAATCATTCCCTGCACCTCCTAGTTACACATCCTATTCAGACCCTGTACTCCTCAGTTACACCCCCTAATCAATCCCTGCACCTCCTAGTTCCAACACATCCTATTCAGACCCTGTACTCCTCAGTTACACCCCCTAATCATTCCCTACACCTCCTAGTTACACATCCTATTCAGACCCTGCACTCCTCAGTTACACCCCCTAATCAATCCCTGCACCTCCTAGTTACACATCCTATTCAGACCCTGTACTCCTCAGTTACACCCCCTAATCATTCCCTGCACCTCCTAGTTCCTACACATCATATTCAGACCCTGTACTCCTCAGTTACACCCCCTAATCATTCCCTGCACCTCCTAGTTCCTACACATCATATTCAGACCCTGTACTCCACAGTTACACCCCCTAATCATTCCCTGCACCTCCTAGTTACACATCCTATTCAGACCATGCACTCCACAGTTACACCCCCTAATCATTCCCTACACCTCCTAGTTACACATCCTATTCAGACCCTGTACTCCACAGTTACACCCCCTAATCAATCCCTGCACCCCCTAGTTACACATCCTATTCTGACCCTGTACTCCACAGTTACACCCCCTAATCAATCCCTCCACCTCCTAGTTACACATCCTATTCAGACCCTGTACTCCACAGTTACACCCCCTAATCAATCCCTGCACCTCCTAGTTACACATCCTATTCTGACCCTGTACTCCACAGTTACACCCCCTAATCAATCCCTCCACCTCCTAGTTACACATCCTATTCAGACCCTGTACTCCACAGTTACACCCCCTAATCAATCCCTGCACCTCCTAGTTACACATCCTATTCTGACCCTGTACTCCACAGTTACACCCCCTAATCAATCCCTGCACCTCCTAGTTACACATCCTATTCAGACCCTGTACTCCACAGTTACACCCCCTAATCAATCCCTGCACCTCCTAGTTACACATCCTATTCAGACCCTGTACTCCACAGTTACACCCCCTAATCATTCCCTGCACCTCCTAGTTCCTACACATCCTATTCAGACCCTGTACTCCTCAGTTACACCCCCTAATCATTCCCTACACCTCCTAGTTACACATCCTATTCAGACCCTGTACTCCTCAGTTACACCCCCTAATCATTCCCTACACCTCCTAGTTACACATCCTATTCAGACCCTGTACTCCACAGTTATACCCCCTAATCATTCCACAAACTCCTCAGTACAGTTACACCCCCTAATGATTCTGCGTACTCTTCCGTTACACCCCCTATATACCCCTTTTCATTTCGTTGCACCCCATGGTTATGACCCGTAAACATTTCCAGCACCCCCTAGTTATGCGACCCAATCGTTTTCTGCACTCCCCAATTACACCCCTTATTGTTCCTTGCACCCCCATAGTTACACTTCCTAATTATTCCCTGCAACCCTCAGGTACAAAGTTAGGGGTGCATCCTTTAGAGACACCTGACGATTATTCGCTGCACCCCTCAGGAAAACTTGCCAGTCTCTGCGTCCTTCAGGTACACCCCTAGTCAGTCCCTACACCCCTCGGGTACAACACTAGTCATTTCCTGCACCCAAGTGCACTCCTAATCATTCCCTATACCCCTCAGGTACACCCCTAATTATTCCCTGCACCCCTCAGGTACACTTCTAGTCATTCCCTGCACCCCTCAGGTACACCCCTAATTATTCCCTATACCCCTCAGGTACACCCCTAATTATTCCCTATACCCCTCAGGTACACCCCTAATTATTCCCTGCACCCCTCAGGTACACCCCTAATTATTCCCTATACCCCTCAGGTACACTCCTCCCAGCTACCAACCCATTATTGCCTGGCTGTCCTCTCTCTGTAGTTCTTCTTTGGCCGGGGGCGATTGCAGAATGGACGAAGTAGAAGTCTCCAATGTGGATTCCGAACACTACCACAATCAGTAAGTAATGGAGACGGGATGTGGTGGGGGTACTCCTAGAGAAAGCAAAATGGACAGAGACCTATAGCTAACTGTAGGTAGGTGTATATCCAGGGTAATTTTTTATATTTATTGGACCCTGGGCAGAATTTTCTTGGGTCCTCTCAAATCCACTTATCGATTATTTGCGGGCTCAAGGGGAAGCTGCTTTGGGCCCCATAACAATGACTGGGCCTGGAACAGCTGCCCCTTTTGCCCTGTGTTAAAGATGGCCCTGTGTATATCTTTAGGTGAGTGCATATTTATAGGTAGGTAGGTAGGTGTGTAGCTCTAGGTCAGAGTTTCTCAACTCCAGTCCTCAAGGCTCCTTAACAGGTCTTGTTTTCAGACTTCCCATTATTTTTCACAGATGATTTGATCAGTTTCCCTGCCTTAGTAATTACCACAGCCATTTCATCTGAGGGAAATCCTGAATACATGACCTGTTGGGGGCGCCTTGAGGCGATTATGCATTTGCTGCGCTATACAAGTTACTCACTCACTCACTCACTCACTTGAGTTGAGAATTACTGCTCTAGGTAGTAGCGTAGATCTTTAGGCAGATGTGTATATCTTGCGGTAGTTATATATAATATATATATATATTCGGTAGATGTGTATATCTCTAAGTAGGTAAGTGTGCATCTTTAGGTAGAAGTATATTGCTTAGTAGGTGTTGATATTTCTGGGTAGGTAAGCGTGTATATCTCTAGACAGGTGTGTATATATCTAGGTGAATATATTTTTCTCTCTCTAGATTATTAGGTGTATATGGTATCTCCAGGTAGGTATATGTATCTCTAGGTAAGTGGCTGTGTACCTTTAAGTAGATGTGTATATTTTAGGTGTTTATATTTACATAGGTGTATATCTATAGGTAGGTATGTATATCTCTAGATTAGTGTATATCTTTCTAGGTAGGTGTATATATCTATAGGTAGGTGTAACTCTCTAGGTGGGGAGATGGGTATCTTTAGGTAGGTATGTATATCTCTAGGTAGGTGTATACTTTTCTAGGTAGGTGTATAAATCTCTAAGGGGGTAGGTGTGTATATCTCTAGGTAACTGCATTTCTCTTGGTAAATAGGTGTATATCTCTAGGTAGGTGTGTGTATATTTAGGTAAGTAATTGTATATCTCTAGGTAAGTAGGTGTATACCTCAAGGTAGAAGTGTATGGGCCATATTCTGAGTAAAGTTACGATGGAGTAACTCAGGATACTCCATCGTATCTCCCTTTTTTGGCCAGTGTATCTATGCGACTGATTCTCAGAATCATTTTTGCATAGATACACTTAAGATCCGCCATCTGTAAGTCACTTACACTGGCGGATCTTAAATGCAATGACGCCGGCCGCCGCTAGATGGCATTTAAGTGAAGGAGTCATTTGCGTATGCAAATGATCCTTCTACGCCGATTCACGAACGAGTTTGCGTCACGTAACCGTCGCTAACGTCGTTTGCGTAAGCGGAAACTTACCCCTGCTATATGAGGGGTAAGTTTCCGCAAGTCTCGCGTAGGCCATGTTACGGATGGCGTCGGGTCCCCGTCGTGTTTTTTCGTCGGATACGTCGTTTACGTAAGTCGTTCTTGAATACGACTTTACGTCAATGACGCACACGTCGGCGTCATTGACGTTTTCCGCCGAGAACTGGAGCATGCGCACTGGGCTTTTTGCAGCCCGGCGCATGCCCAGTTCTTTTGTATCGGGGGCGCGCTTCATTTGAATAGAAGCCGCCCCCTTGGAGATCCGCCAGGCTACGCCGGGACACTTACACTCCGCTGTCCCAACTTATGGAGCAAGTGTTTGGGGAATACAACACCTGCTCCAGTAAGTTGGGACAGCGGAGTGTAAGTGCCCTAAGCGAAGCAGGCGGATATTTACTCAGAATATGGCCCTATATCTTTAGGTAGGTGTGTGTATATCTCTAGAGAGGCTGTAGTGTATTTCTAGGTAGGTATGTATATCGCTGAGTAGGTGTATATTTCTAGGTATGTGTGCATTTCTTACTGTGTGTGAACATCTCTAGGTGGGTAGGTGTGTTTATCTCCAGGTAGGTGTATATCTCTGGGTAGGTATGTACATTTCTAAGTACATGTATATCTCCATGTAGATGCATATATCTCTAGGTAGGTGTGTAAATTTCTACGCAGCTGTACTGTATATCTCTCTCTGCAAGTGTACACATTTCTAGGTGGGTGTATATTACTATCGTAGGCAAGTAGGTGTATAGCTCTAGGTAGATGTGTATATCTAGGTAGGTGTACATGTTTTGGTGGGTGTATCTGTTATCTGTATATACTGTATGTTGGTACATATCTCCCCAAACAGTTGTGTATATTTCTGGGTGGGTGTAGAGCACTAGGTCAATTTAGATTTCTAGATAGTGGTGTGTGTGTATAGGTAGATGTGTGAATTTCTCAGATAGGTAGGTGTATATCTCTAGGTAGGTGTGTGTGTATCTAGGTAAATGTGTGAATTTCTCAGATAGGTAGGTGTATATCTCTAGGTAGGTGTGTGTGTGTATCTAGGTAAATATGTGAATTTCTCTAGATAGGTAGGTGTATATCTCTAGGTAGGTGTGTGTGCATCTAGGTAAATATGTGAATTTCTCAGATAGGTAGGTGTATATCTCTAGGTAGGTGTGTGTGTATCTAGGTAAATATGTGAATTTCTCTAGATAGGTTGGTGTATATCTCTAGATAGGTAGGTGTGTGTATATAGGTAAATGTGTGAATTTCTCTAGATAGGTAGGTGTATATCTCTAGGTAGGTGTGTATCTAGGTAAATATGTGAATTTCTCTAGATAGGTAGGTGTATATCTCTAGGTAGGTGTGTGTGTGTATCTAGGTAAATATGTGAATTTCTCTAGATAGGTAGGTGTATATCTCTAGGTAGGTGTGTGTATCTAGGTAAACATGTGAATTTCTCTAGATAGGTAGGTGTATATCTCTAGGTAGGTGTGTGTGTGTATCTAGGTAAACATGTGAATTTCTCTAGATAGGTAGGTGTATATCTCTAGGTAGGTAGGTAGGTATATTTGTGGGCTGGCACTGTAGGGATGTTTGTAGTGTCACCACCTCATTCACGGACATGGCTCCATGGTTGGAGTAATGGAGTGAATCTAATTATCGTTGATCTGTGTCCATTGAATAAGACGATGACCCTACACACCCATGTATGGCACCATCTGTGGAGCCCAGTGGAGATGGCGCACAACACACTATGCTGGTGAGATGGGAAATGCCCACCAGGGCCGATCTCCCTGACTCATTGATCTAGCGAGGTGAGGGTGACTCCTCCATATTGTTGTCACATGATCTTGGCCTCCTTCTTTCAGGCTCCTGCTCTGGATGAACTCCAATGATCGACCTCTGAGCGCCGCATGCTTTCTCAAGCAGGAGAACTCCAGCCCATGCTCCGCGGCGGGTTCTCTGACCCATCACAGTCCCAGCGGGTCTTCCGACTCTAGTGGCAGCTTTGGCATTTCTTTGAGTGGTCTGGACTCCCCGCCAGGGTGTGGAGGCCACAGACATTATGAAGGCTCAGGGAGGATGGGGACCCCCACCAAGAGTGAGTACCCACTGACTGCGGGCCCCAAGCGTCTGTGTCTGGTGTGCGGTGACGTGGCCTCCGGCTACCATTACGGCGTGGCATCGTGTGAAGCCTGCAAGGCGTTCTTCAAACGCACCATCCAAGGTAATGAGACGGGGGTGGCAAAAGTGTAACAGCGGAGGTTGGGAATGAATGAGTGTTGTCCTTGGACATTGGGAAGCTACAACCTGATCACTTGGATTTGGACCTGTTTGGTTTAAATTGGGACCTGATTGGTTTAAATTGAGAGCTGATTGGTTTGGATAGGCACCTGATTGGTTGCTATGGCCTAGTGCATGGGTCTTCAAACTACGGCCCTCCAGTTGTTCAGGAACTACAATTCCCATCATGCCTAGTCATGTCTGTGAATGTCAGTGGCCCAGATTCAAGAAGCAATTGCGCCCGTGTAACCATGAGTTACACGGCGCAATTGCTTACTTGCTCCGGTGTAACGAGTGCTCCTGATTCAGGAACCTCGTTACACCGGCTGCAGCCTAAAATCTGCGCGGCATAAGGCTCTTATGCCTCGCAGATTTTAGGCTGCATTCTTGCGGGGGCCGCTAGGGGCCGCTCCCATTGTGTATCAGCGTGTAGTATGCGAATTGCATACTACCACTGATTCACAATCTTGCGCGGGCCCCGCGCAAGCCAGGTACGGAGTTTCCGTACGGCTTCTTTAGCGCAAGGCTGCCCTTTCTAATAGCAGGGGCAGCCTGTGCTAAAGTATACCGCCGCTCCCGCGTCGCGACGTTCAAATGTTACGTCGTTTGCGTAAGTGCTTCGTGAATGGCGCTGGACGCCATTCACGTTCACTTTGAAGCAAATGACGTCCTTGCGACGTCATTTGCCGCAATGCACGTCGGGAAAGTTTCCCGGCGGAACATGCGCTGTACACTCGGCGCGGGAGCGCGCCTAAATTAAATGATTCCCGCCCCCGGCGGGATCATTTAACTTGCGCGCGCTTACGCCGGGCAAATTTGCCGGCGCACCCTCGCAGTTCACGGAGCTACTGCTCCGTGAATCGAGGGCAGCGCAAAATATTTGCAGGGGCGCAGGGCAAAATCATGGCCCAGCGCCCCCGCAAATATAGCGCAAGCTATGCTGAATCTGGGCCAGTGTGTTACAATGCCTCATGGGATGTGTAGTTCCACAACAGCTGGAGGGCCGTAGTTTGAGGATCCCTGGCCTAGTGGAACAATCATTGTAAATGTTTCTGGTTATCTGCCAATAGCTGTGATGCCCATGTGAGAAGCCTCAGCTAGAAGCTGGCATTTATCTGTCATCAGCTTTGAGCTTTTATAGATCTAGATCTGCCAGTGATAGAAAATGTGATGCTTATCTGTACAATCACCACACAGGGAACATTGAGTACAGCTGTCCGGCCTCCAAGCAGTGTGAGATCACCAAGCGGAGGAGGAAATCCTGCCAGTCATGCCGCTTTGCCAAGTGTCTGAAGGTTGGAATGCTAAGAGAAGGTAAGGAGCAGTTTCCAGGTATTGCCCAGAGGGATGCCGATTGGTGCTTTTGGCCCCAGTTTTCCTGTCAGAAGACTGGCCCGGTCACACATTCATATGGCCCCATGCGGGTGTGTTCCCTGTGCCAAGACAGCTGGTCCACCACACCCAGCAGAGCGGTCTTCTCACAGGAGGTTACTGCCATTCCATGTATGATCTTACAGAAATATGTATTTCTCTCAAGGGGTCAGACTGGACCGTGTGCGAGGAGGCCGGCAGAAATACAAGAGGCGCCAGGACCCTGAGGACAATGATTTCACCAGACCACTAATACCTTCTGCCCATAAAAAAACATGTAAGTGCCTGAAACTGCCCCCCACTAAGGGTGAGATGGATATAGAGGCCGGCACTGTGAGGGAAAAGGATATAGAGGCCGGCACTGTGAGGGGAAAGGATATAGAGGCCGGCACTGTGGAGAAGAGGCATATGGAGGCCGGAACTGTGGGGAAGAGGCATATGGAGGCCGGCACTGTGAGGGAAAAGGATCTAGAGGCCGGCACTGTGAGGGAAAAGGATCTAGAGGCCGGCACTGTGAGGGAAAAGGATCTAGAGGCCGGCACTGTGAGGGAAAAGGATCTAGAGGCCGGCACTGTGAGGGAAAAGGATCTAGAGGCCGGCACTGTGAGGGAAAAGGATCTAGAGGCCGGCACTGTGAGGGAAAAGGATCTAGAGGCCGGCACTGTGAGGGGAAAGGATATAGAGGCCGGCACTGTGAGGGAAAAGGATATATAGGTTGGCACTGTGAGGGAAAAGGATATATAGGTTGGCACTGTGAGGGAAAGGGATATAGAGGCCGGCACAGTACATGAGAGGGATATAGAGGACCCCACTAATGGTAAGGGAGTCCTGCACTAATAGTGAAAGGGGAGTGAGAAGGATGTAGAAGCTGGCACTGTGAGGGAGGGTGTAGAGGCCAACACAATAGATGGAGGATGGCACAGTGGGAGATGGGCTGAGCTCTGTGGGTTTGGGATATATGAGGTCCACATTGATTTTTGAGAAACGGAGGATCGCTATGTCAGCTCACTATAACTACTTTTTCTGTTACATCCAGACATGAGGACGAGGATTGTTTCGCACCTTCTGCTAGCGGAGCCAGAGAAGATCTTTGCCATGGCAGATCCCGCTGGTCCTGATAGTGATATCAAAGTGCTGAGCACACTGGTTGACCTCACTGACCGAGAGCTCGTCATGACCATCGGATGGGCCAAACACATTCCAGGTCCGAAACCGTTCACCGTTACCCCTCAATTCACTAATACCCCCAAATCACTAATACCCCCAAATCACTAATACCCCCAACTCACTACCACCTCCCTAATTCACTAATACCCCCAAATCACTACCACCTCCCTAATTCACTAATACCCCCAAATCACTAATACCCCCAAATCACTAATACCCCCAAATCACTAATACCCCCAAATCACTACCACCTCCCTAATTCACTAATACCCCCAAATCACTAATACCCCCAAATCACTAATACCCCCAAATCACTAATACCCCCAAATCACTAATACCCCCAAATCACTACCACCTCCCTAATTCACTAATACCCCCAAATCACTACCACCTCCCTAATTCACTAATACCCCCAAATCACTACCACCTCCCTAATTCACTAATACCCCCAAATCACTAATACCCCCCAAATCACTAATACCCCCAAATCACTAATACCCCCAAATCACTAATACCCCCAAATCACTAATACCCCCAAATCACTACCACCTCCCTAATTCACTAATACCCCCAAATCACTACCACCTCCCTAATTCACTAATACCCCCAAATCACTACCACCTCCCTAATTCACTAATACCCCCAAATCACTACCACCTCCCTAATTCACTAATACCCACCTAAGTTACTACTATCCACCCAATTTACTAATGACCCCCAATTTACTATTACATACCTACTGTACTAATACCCCCAATTCACTACTACCCACCCTCAATCCACTCATACACCCCATTTATTACTATCACTCAATTTACCAATAAGAACATTATTCATCACTAGCCCCCCCCCCCCCTCATTTCACTATTTGCCTCCTTATTTACTACTACCCACCCTCAAATCACTTATACACCCCATTTATTTTTACTAATACCACCTCTATTCATTACTACCCCCATAATATACCTATACACCCCCAATTCATTAATACACCCCCCCCCCCTCCATTTCACTACTTTCCTCCTTTTTCACTATTATCCACTTAATCCACTAATAACCCCCCAATTCACTACCCCCCGCCCCTCCCCAATTTACTAATATCTTCCCGTTTCACTAATACCTCCTGAATACATTACTATCTGTTCAATTCACTAATAACCCAAACATTATTTCTACTACCTCCCTAACTAATTAACATCCGCCAAATTTACTGTTATCTACCCAATCTACTAATACCTCCAGTTTACTACTACCCCCCCCCCCCAATTCACTAATACAGCCCAAATTCAAAACTACTCCCACAATTTACAAATACCCCAAAATTCACTATTCTCCACCCAGTTTACTAATATCCCCAGTTTACTACTTGTCTCAAAATACATTTATACCCTCAGTGCATCACTACTATGCCCCCAAATGTAATAATACCCCAAATGTATTACTATCTGCTCAATTCACCAATAAACCCCACGATTCAATAATACACAGCTCTCCCCCCCCCCCCTCAATTTGCTAATATCTACCCAATTCACTAATCCCCCCCCCCCCCAACCCCTTATCTATAGGCAAAATTTAAAATATCATATTCATCCTTTAATAAGGATACAGAGGCAAGGCTGTATGTATGTATGTATGCTGTATCTGTAATCTGTGTGTAATTCACCCCACCATGTAATACTGATCATGGGGGGGCTGAGTGTCTATGTGTACACCCCCCACTGACAGAGCTGTGTGACTGTGTGTGCAGGATTCTCCTCGCTCTCCCTGGCAGACCAGATGTGCCTACTACAAGGAGCCTGGATGGAGATTTTACTGTTGGGAGTTGTGTTCCGCTCTCTGCCGTACCAGGATGAGCTGCTATATGCTGAGGACTACATCATGGACGACATGCGGTCCCGGGTCTGCGGTCTACACAATCTCTACATCTGTACAATGCAGCTGGTACAACGATACCGCAAACTCCGCTTGGACAAGGAGGAGTATGTCACACTGAAGGCCTTAGTACTTACTAACTCAGGTACAACCTCTGACACTGCTGATCTACTGTACATACTGCTAAACTGCATACTGACACTCTGCTATTCCCCCCATGTACTGCACACTGACACCCTGCTATTCCCTCTGTGTACTGCACACTGACACTCTGCTATTCCCCCCATGTACTGCACACTGACACTCTGCTATTCCCCCCATGTACTGCACACTGACACCCTGCTATTCCCCCCATGTACTGCACACTGACACTCTGCTATTCCCCCCATGTACTGCACACTGACACCCTGCTATTCCCCCCATGTACTGCACACTGACACTCTGCTATTCCCCCCATGTACTGCATACTGACACCCTGCTATTCCCTCCATGTACTGCACACTGACACCCTGCTATTCCCTCCATGTACTGCACACTGACACCCTGCTATTCCCTCCATGTACTGCACACTGACACCCTGCTATTCCCTCCATGTACTGCACACTGACACCCTGCTATTCCCCCCATGTACTGCACACTGACACCCTGCTATTCCCTCCATGTACTGCACACTGACACCCTGCTATTCCCTCCATGTACTGCACACTGACACTCTGCTATTCCCCCCATGTACTGCACACTGACACTCTGCTATTCCCTCCATGTACTGCATACTGACACCCTGCTATTCCCTCCATGTACTGCACACTGACACTCTGCTATTCCCTCCATGTACTGCACACTGACACTCTGCTATTCCCTCCATGTACTGCACACTGACACCCTGCTATTCCCTCCATGTACTGCACACTGACACCCTGCTATTCCCTCATGTACTGCACACTGACACCCTGCTATTCCCTCCATGTACTGCACACTGACACCCTGCTATTCCCTCCATGTACTGCACACTGACACTCTGCTATTCCCTCCATGTACTGCACACTGCACACTCTGCTATTCCCCCCATGTACTGCACACTGACACTCTGCTATTCCCTCTGTGTACTGCACACTGACACTCTGCTATTCCCCCCATGTACTGCACACTAACACTCTGCTATTCCCCCCATGTACTGCACACTGACACTCTGCTATTCCCTCCATGTACTGCACACTAACACTCTGCTATTCCCTCCATGTACTGCACACTGACACCCTGCTATTCCCCCCATGTACTGCACACTGACATCCTGCTATTCCTTCCATGTACTGCACACTGACACTCTGCTATTCCCTCCATGTACTGCACACTGACACTCTGCTATTCCCTCTGTGTACTGCACACTGACACTCTGCTATTCCCTCCATGTACTGCACACTGACACTCTGCTATTCCCTCTGTGTACTGCACACTGACACTCTGCTATTCCCCCCATGTACTGCACACTGACACCCTGCTATTCCCCCCATGTACTGCACACTGACACTCTGCTATTCCCCCCATGTACTGCATACTGACACCCTGCTATTCCCTCCATGTACTGCACACTGACACCCTGCTATTCCCTCCATGTACTGCACACTGACACCCTGCTATTCCCTCCATGTACTGCACACTGACACCCTGCTATTCCCTCCATGTACTGCACACTGACACCCTGCTATTCCCCCCATGTACTGCACACTGACACCCTGCTATTCCCTCCATGTACTGCACACTGACACCCTGCTATTCCCTCCATATACTGCACACTGACACTCTGCTATTCCCCCATGTACTGCACACTAACACTCTGCTATTCCCTCCATGTACTGCACACTGACACCCTGCTATTCCCTCCATGTACTGCACACTGACACCCTGCTATTCCCTCCATGTACTGCACACTGACACCCTGCTATTCCCTCCATGTACTGCACACTGACACCCTGCTATTCCCTCCATGTACTGCACACTGACACTCTGCTATTCCCTCCATGTACTTCACACTGACACTCTGCTATTCCCTCCATGTACTGCACACTGACACTCTGCTATTCCCTCCATGTACTGCACACTGACACTCTGCTATTCCCTCCATGTACTGCACACTGACCCCCTGCTATTCCCTCCATGTACTGCACACTGACACTCTGCTATTCCCCCCATGTACTGCACACTGACACTCTGCTATTCCCTCCATGTACTGCACACTGACACCCTGCTATTCCCTCCATGTACTGCACACTGACACCCTGCTATTCCCTCCATGTACTGCACACTGACACTCTGCTATTCCCCCCATGTACTGCACACTAACACTCTGCTATTCCCCCCATGTACTGCACACTGACACCCTGCTATTCCCTCCATGTACTGCACACTGACACCCTGCTATTCCCTCCATGTACTTCACACTGACACCCTGCTATTCCCTCCATATACTGCACACTGACACTCTGCTATTCCCTCCATGTACTGCACACTAACACTCTGCTATTCCCCCCATGTACTGCACACTGACACTCTGCTATTCCCTCCATGTACTGCACACTGACACTCTGCTATTCCCCCCGTGTACTGCACACTGACACCCTGCTATTCCCCCCATGTACTGCACACTGACACTCTGCTATTCCCTCCATGTACTGCACACTGACACTCTGCTATTCCCCCCATGTACTGCACACTGACACTCTGTTATTCCCTCCATGTACTGCACACTGACACTCTGTTATTCCCTCCATGTACTGCACACTGACACTCTGCTATTCCCCCCATGTACTGCACACTGACACTCTGCTATTCCCTCTGTGTACTGCACACTGACACTCTGCTATTCCCTCCATGTACTGCACACTGATACTCTGCTATTCCCTCCATGTACTGCACACTGACACTCTGCTATTCCCTCCATGTACTGCACACTGACACTCTGCTATTCCCCCCATGTACTGCACACTGACACTCTGTTATTCCCTCCATGTACTGCACACTGACACTCTGCTATTCCCTCATGTACTGCACACTGACACCCTGCTATTCCCTCCATGTACTGCACACTGACACCCTGCTATTCCCTCCATGTACTGCACACTGACACCCTGCTATTCCCCCCATGTACTGCACACTGACACTCTGCTATTCCCTCCATGTAATGCACACTGACACTCTGCTATTCCCTCCATGTACTGCACACTGACACTCTGCTATTCCCTCCATGTACTGCACACTGACACTCTGCTATTCCCTCCATGTACTGCACACTGACACCCTGCTATTCCCTCCATGTACTGCACACTGACACTCTGCTATTCCTTCCATGTACTGCACACTGACACCCTGCTATTCCCTCCATGTACTGCACACTGACACCCTGCTATTCCCTCCATATACTGCACACTGACACCCTGCTATTCCCTCCATGTACTTCACACTGACATCCTGCTATTCCCTCCATGTACTGCACACTGACACCCTGCTATTCCCCCCCATGTACTGCACACTGACACCCTGCTATTCCTTCCATGTACTGCACACTGACACTCTGCTATTCCCTCCATGTACTGCACACTGACACCCTGCTATTCCTTCCATGTACTGCACACTGACACTCTGCTATTCCTTCCATGTACTGCACACTGACACTCTGCTATTCCTTCCATGTACTGCACACTGACACCCTGCTATTCCCTCCATGTACTGCACACTGACACCCTGCTATTCCCTCCATATACTGCACACTGACACCCTGCTATTCCCTCCATGTACTTCACACTGACATCCTGCTATTCCCTCCATGTACTGCACACTGACACTCTGCTATTCCCCCCATGTACTGCACACTGACACTCTGCTATTCCCTCCATATACTGCACACTGACACTCTGCTATTCCCCCCATGTACTGCACACTAACACTCTGCTATTCCCTCCATGTACTGCACACTGACACCCTGCTATTCCCTCCATGTACTGCACACTGACACTCTGCTATTCCCTCCATATACTGCACACTGACACTCTGCTATGCTGACACTGCCGGCCCTCACTTTGCTCTCTTTATCCTGCAGACTCGGCACACATTGAGGACGGCCGAAGTGTTCAGGATCTGCAAGATCTCCTCCAGGAGGCACTACATGAATATGAGATCAGCCATCACTGCGATGAGCCGCGGAGAGTCGCCCAGCTTCTGCTCACCCTTCCTCTGCTGCGACAGACTGCCAGCATTGCCATCCAGCACTTCCACAGTGTGCGGGCTCAGGGCAGAGTGCCAATGCACAAACTCTTCCTGGAAATGTTGGAGGCAAATTGTGACTGAGTGGAGAGTGGTCCTGGGCTGACATACTGAACCTGTGACCCTAAGGAAAGACTGGGCATTATAAAGGGCGGTACTCCCATCTGTCTGGTGCTTCACTGGCACATGTTATATGACAGAGGGCACCTCCAGCATGGGACATTCCCTCCAGGAGATCAGAATTCCAAGAAACTTGAGTGAGGGCCCATCGCACCCAGAGAGAGTGGGCTCTGCATCTCTGACTGCACCCCTCTATTACTGATTGATTCCCTCTGTCTGTGACTGAACCCCCTGGCCCTAACTGCACCCCTCTGTCCCTAACTGCACCCCTCTGTCCCTGACTGCACCCCTCTGTCCCTGACTGCACTCCTCTGTCCTCCACCAAACTCCTCTGTCGCTGACTAAATCCCTGTGTCCCTAAGTGTAAATCTGTGTACCAAACTGCACCCCTATGTCTCCCACTAAACCCCTATGTCCTTGACTGCACCCCCTCTTTCCCTGGCTGAATCCCACTTTCCTGGACTGCACCTCTATGTGCCCTGCTAAATCCCTCGTTCCCTTACTGAATCTCAATGTCCCTGACTATAACCCTGTATCCCCGACTGCCCTCCTCTGTCCTTGACTGAACCCCCTGTCCCTAACTGCACCCCTCTTTCTCTGGATGGACCTCTCTGTCCCTGACTGCATCCTTATGTCCTCCACTAAACCCCTCTATCCATGACTGAACCCCTATGTCCCAAACTGCAGCTCTATGTTTCTGGCTGTACCACTTGGTCTCTGACAACACCCACCTGTTCCCCACTACAACCCTCTATCTCCAACTGCACCCCTAATTTTAGACTGCACCTCATCTCTCCAAATGCACTTTACTATGTCCGACTGACCCCTCTGTCCCTGATTGTACCTTCTGTCCCTGCCTGCACCTTTTGTGTCCCTGATTGCCACCCTCTGCCCCTAAACTGCAACCTTCTGTTCTTGAATGCAACCCTCTGTTCTTGGCTGCACCCCTATGTCCCTAATTTTATCCACTCCCTTGTACCTGACTGTACCCCTCTTTCTGTCTCTGGCTGCACCCAGTCCCTCCATGTCCTTTATCCCCTGGTGCAGGGCTGTCTTAATGAGAGGGCACACCTGGGCACTGCCCAGGGGCCCCAGCTGCATGGGGGACCCCTGCACTATCCCCAAAGCAGCTGGTCCTTGAGCCCACGCTGCCCCTAAATTGGGAGCCCCATGATGGCACTGAGAGTGAAAGATACACAGGGGAGGCAGTCTGTCTCCTGCCTACTTGCTGTCTGTTTACCTGCACTGTCATCATTGTAGGGGCCCCAGGGCATTACTTTGCCCAGGGGCCCATGATGCTATTAAGACGGCCCTGCCCTGGTGTATCTGACCTTTCTTTCTGTGCCTGCTCTGGTCCCTTATATTACCCACTTTGCCCCCCCCCCCCTTATCCTCAGCTAAATTCAGTCTCTCATTCCCTACCTCCCCTCTTTTGAAGACGCTCTGACTCCTCACTTGGACACAACATCCCCCCTTTATTTATTTTTTCAACTTATATCATTGGTTAACGTCATGTGATTGCAGGGATCCTCATGGGTGGGGCAGCCAACTTACCCACACAATGGTCAGAGAACCAGCCCTTCAGGAATTAGACAGCCAAGCCCCACCACCTCTTCTCCTGAAGACCTTCTTTTCCTGGAGATGTTTTACAATTGCACATATTCACCTTTTTTTTCTATTTATTGATTTCTGATTTACACGACAGAATCGTTTTTGTTTTTTTTAGGGACACATTTGGTTATATCCACACTGAAATGAGACCTAGGACCAAAAACCTGATTAAAGGTCCTAAAAATTTCCTGTCCGCAAATCAAAAACCGGAAATCCTGAGATCCAATCCTGGTAATGTGTGTTATGAAGAAACCACTCCTCTGTCTCATCTTCGCTGCTCCAGAACCGCAGGACGCACGGCGGGGGCGTGTCAGTTTTTGCAAGTCACGACCATTGATGGTAACTCTCTGACCTTCCTACTAATTTATTTAATAAAACCTAATTATTAAATTATTGTTATCTTTTACTATCCAATGAAGGAGGAGATTTATGAGGATGGACAAAAACTCATTAATAAGTTCCTCCACTGTGTTCCATTATCTCCTAATGAAGTTATTTATCATGGTGGCTAATTGAAGAGAATGGAAAACCTTCACTGGGCTGCAAGGTTCCAGCATCCAGGGCCGGACTTACCATTGGCCTTGACTGGGCTCAAGCCCAGGGGCCCCACCCAATAGGGGGCCCCCTTTAAAAAAAAAAAAAAAAAAAAAAAATTTTTTTTTTTTTTTTTTTTTTTTTTTTTTTTTTAGGGGTCCGGAGTTCCCCAGGGGCCCGGAGGCCCCCAGACGGCAACCCCCCTTTTTTTTTATTTATTTTTTGTAAAAAAATGTTTTTTTTATATATTTTTTATTTTTATATATATATTTATATATATATATATATATATATATATATATATATATATATATATATATATATATATATATATATATATATATATATATATATATATATATATAAAAATAAAAAATATATAAAAAAAACATTTTTTTACAAAAAATAAATAAAAAAAAGGGGGGTTGCCGTCCGGGGCCCTGGAGACCCCTGGGCCCTTTAATAATAATAATAATAATAATAATATATATATATATATATATATATTTTATTATTATTATTATTAAAGGGCCCAGGGGTCTCCAGGGCCCCCGGATGGCAACCCACCTTTTTTATTTTTTTATAAAAAAATTAATTTTTTTTTATATATATATATATATATATATATATATATATTTTTTTATTAAAGGGCTCAGAGGTCCCCAGGGCCCCATGTGGCAACCCCCCCCCCTTTTTTTATTTTTTTTATAAATGTTTATTTTTTTATTTTTGTTTATTTTTTTATTTTTTATTAAAAGGCCCAGAGGTTCCCAGGGGCCCAGAGGTCCCCAGGGCCCCCGGGTTTGGCAACCTCCCTTTTTTTATGTATTTTTTATAAATGTTTTTTTTTTTTATTATTAAAGGGCCCAGAGGTTTATTTTTTCTTTTTATTAAAAGGACCAGAGGTCCCCAGGGCCCCGGATGGCTACATATATTTATATATATTTGTTTTCTTCTTTATTTCTTCTTTTTTTTGTAAAGGCCCCCCCGCTTCTCAATTTGCGGCAGCCCCCACGCTTCTCAATTTGAGGCGGCAGCACCCCCACCCCCCCTAGGTTCTCTGCTTCAGGGGGCCCATGCCTTAAGCTGTGCAAGGGGCCCCAAAATTCCTGATGGCGGCCCTGCGCATACCTCCCAACACGCACGGATTCTGTGGGACTTTCCCGCACAGACAGCTTCTTCCCGCAGTCCCGCAAAAGGGTTAATTTTCCCGCACTGCAAGAGGAGGCAGCACGGAAGCAGGAGGAACCGGAGTGGTGTGTGGAGGACTGTGGCTGCTGAAGGGAAGAAAGCCAGAAAGCCGGGCTAATGACAGTCTGTGGCCCCGGCTGTTGGCACAGGCGAGAGGCACTCCCCCGCTCAACAACTGCAAAATCCCCCCCCGCTCAACAACTTTAATGCGCTCCCCCCCGCTCAACAACTTCGATCCCCCCCAATTCTCGGCTCCAGGGGGCCCCTTCAACACTCAAGCCCAGGGGCCCCCACCACCCTAAGTCCTGCCCTGCCAGCATCCATCACCCATACAGCAGCAGTGATGGATCTATTATTGGTCAGTGAGGTAGATCGGCAAAGTCTGTCACCAGAAAGGCCATAAATGACTGCCATTACCAAGAGCCTCACCGGCCATTCATCGAAATAAATAACCGTGTCAGGCTAATATCTGATTTCAGCTGTCAGCACTGATCAGAGCTCTGCAGCCCCAGGCATCTGATAAACTACTGTTTTTCCAGCCTGAAAAATGAGCAAAAAATACACAAATCATCCAATGATGATGTATTACAATGGCCCAGATTCAAGAAGCACTTGCGCCCGCGCAACCATAGGTTACGCAGCGCAAGTGCTTACTTGCTCCAGTGTAACGAGTGCTCCTGATTCAGGAACCTCGTTACACCGACTGCAGGCTAAAATCTGCGCGGCAAAAGGCTCTTATGCCTCGCAGATTTTAGGCTGCATTCTTGCGGGGGCCGCTAGGGGGCGCGGCCATTGTGATCGGCGTATAGTATGCAAATTGCATACTACCACTGATTCACAAGCTTGCGCGGGCCCCGCGCAAGCCAGGTACGGAGTTTCCGTACGGCTACTTTTAGCGCAAGGCTGCCCCTTCTAATAGTAGGGGCAGCCAATGCTAAAGTATAGCCGGCCTTCCCGCGCCGTGAAATTTGAATTTCACGGCGTTTGCGTAAGTGAAACGTGAATGGCGCTGGACGCCATTCACGTTCACTTAGAAGCAAATGACGTCATTTGCCGCAATGCACGTCGGGAAAGTTTCCCGACGGAGCATGCGCTGTACGCTCGGCGCGGGAGCGCGCCTAATTTAAATGATTCCCGCCCCCGGCGGGATCATTTAACTTGCGCGCGCTTACGCCGGGGAAATTTGCCGGCGCGCCCTCGCAATTCAGTAGCTCCGTGAATCGAGGGCAGCGCAAAATATTTGTGGGGGCGCAGGGCAAAATCGTTGCCCTGCTCCCCCGCAAATATCGCGCAATTCTACCTGAATCTGGGCCAATGTGAATAAACCTTCTCCATAAACACGAATGATGGGGTAAAAAACCTCAGAACCACCGTGAGCCAGATGGGATGTCATAGTGGATCTCTGTCAGCATTCATTAATAGGGGATGCAGGGGCGGACTGACAACTCATGGGGCCCCCGGGCAATAGAAGATTATGGGGCCCCTGGGCTTACAGATGGCCACCATGCCAGGAGGCAGTGCAGAGGTGGGGCAGCTAAAATCTCGGGATTTTCACATCAAAAGCTCGTCGGTTTCGGACAAATCAGGGACAGATCTAAAAAAAACATAGGCCTAGATTCACGTAGGGCGGCGTACGTTTGAGCCGGCGTAGCGTAACGTATTTACGCTACGCCGCCGCAAGTTAGAGAGGCAAGTACTGTATTCACAAAGCACTTGCGTAGCGTAAATGTGTCGATGTAAGGGCGCGGAATTCAAATGACAAAGATGTGGGCGTTTTTTATGTTAATTCTACTTGACCCCACGTAAATGATGTTTTTTTTTTTAACGGCGCATGCGCCGTCCGTGGGGGTATCCCAGTGCGCATGCTCGAAATCACGTCGCAAATAGTCAATGCTTTCGACGTGAACGTAATTTACGCAAAGCCCTATTCGCGAACGTTTTACGCAAACGACGGAAAATTTGACGCTGGCTTGACGTCCATACTTAACATTGCGTACGCCTCATAGAGCAGGGGTAACGTTACGCCGAAAAAAGCCTTACGTAAACGACGTAAAAAAATGCGCCGGGCGGATGTACGTTTGAGGATCGGCGTATCTAGCTAATTTGCATACTCGACGCGGAAATCAACGGAAGCGCCACCTAGCGGCCAGCGTAAATATGCACCTTAGATCCAACGGCGTACTAAGACGTACGTCAGTCGGATCTAGCCCAGCTTCAGGCGTATCTTGTTTTGTGGATACAAAACAAAGATACGCCGGAGCATCCTAGAAGTTACGCAGCGTATCAATAGATACGCCGACGTAAGTTCTTCGTGGATCTGGCCCATAGATTTTTACCTACCTTCCCCTGGTTTTACTGAGCCTGGCAACCCTGATGGGGCCCCCTAGTGGCATGGGGCCCTCAGGCAGTGCCCGAGTGACTGAATGGTCAGTCCGCCCCTGAGGGGATGCCAATACTGACCTCTTCCATTGAGAATGCTTATCCCCCTGGCTGTCCTCATGATGCTCAGGCTTCAGTGCTGAGTCTTTGTCCCAGAACAAGTATCTAGATAAAGAACTCTGACACTTGTGTACATTGCTCTTGTTCTGGGTCTCTGAGTGAAGGTCAGACCCCCTGAGGAAGCGACATTTTTAGCAAAAGACCAGTATTGGCAGCCCATGGGCTCAGTTTATTTTGAAGGCCCCTCCGTTTCCTCCATCTGTAGTAAATCCTCAGACATATAGAAGGGTCTACACCAACTTTGATAGTGATGTGGGCCGGTGATCCCGGACGAGCCCCCACCTGTCGTGTCTTTGGTATTGGAAAATCACCAGAGTGAAGTGACTTCCTCCGACTCCATGAGGATTTGCAATAATCTAAACTGGGAGACATTCCAGAAGGTTCAGATTGTTTTTTTTTTTTTTTATACTGCTCACTATGATGTCACCATGGGGTTGGCACCATGTATCTGGCTAGGAGGCAGCATCCTTCTCCAACCCGGACATAAGGGGTGCAGGGACTTGTCTGGAGTCATCCGGATTTGGAGGATTCCAGTGCCTTGAAAAAGTATTCATACCCCTTGACGTTTTCCACATTTTGTCATGTTACAACCAAAAACATAAATGTATTTTATTGGGATTTTGTGTGAAAGACCAACACAAAGTGACACATAATTGAAAATTGGAAGGAAAATTATAAATGGTTTTCAGATCTTTTTACAAATAAATGTGAAAAGTGTGGGGGGGCAAATTAGTATGGCGCCCCCCGGAGTCAATACTTTTGTAGAATCGCCTTTCACTGCAATTACAGTTGCAAGTCTCTTTGGGGATGTCTCTACCAGCTTTGCACATCTAGAGAGGGACACTTCTCCCTCATTCTTCTTCTTTGTAGAATATCTCAAGCTCTGTCAGATTGGATGGAGAGCGTCTGTGATCAGCAATTTTCAAGTCTTGCCACAGATTCTCAATGTGATTTAGGTCTAGGCAGAAAATATATTCTCCTGCGCTGGTGCAGAGGGCCTTGGTAGGGGTGGTAGTGTTTCTTAAAGCGGTAGTTCACCCCCCCGACACATTTTACCATCGAGACAGGCATTGTAGCGCGAGCTACAGTATGCCTGTCCCGATTTTTTTAACCCCGTACTCACCTTGTAGTCGTCCATCGTAGATTTCGGCTCCCGCGGGGAATGGGCGTGCCTATGGAGAGGGAGGATGATTGACGGCCGGCCCTGGCACGTCACTCTCCCCGAAGACAGCCGGAGTAGGTCTCGGCTCTTCACGGCACCTGCGCACAGGCTATGCGCACGCGTCGTGAAGACCAAGCCTATTTCGGCTATTTCCGGAGAAGCGTGACGCGCCAGAGCCGGCCGTCAATCATCCTCCGTCTCCATAGGCACGCCCATTCCCCGGTATCTTCGATGGACGACTACAAGGTGAGTACGGGGGTAAAAAATTCGGGACAGGCATACTGTAGCTCGCGCTACAATGCCTGATTTTAAGGTAAAAGAAAAAAAAAAAAATTTTTCCCGTCGATAGGGTGAACCCCTGCTTTAATGGTGTATGTCTGGAGAAATCATGCAAGCCCCGCTGCCTATGCCGACTAGGGGAAGTCCGAAGTATTATTAGGTAGATTCACGTACATAGGATTAAATTTAGGACGGCGCAGCCTAGCCTGTTTAGGCTACACCGCCGTAAATTAGTTAGGCTAGTAGTGATTTTCAAACCACTTACCTGCTAATCTACGGCGGCGTAGCCTCAAACGAGCGGGCATAAGGGCGCCTAATTCAAATGACTAGGAGGGGGGCGTGTTGTATTGAAATGAGACTTGACCTCATGTTTTTTGACGTTTTTGGACACTGCGCATGCGCCGGGTGCCTACATTTCCCAGTGCGCATTGCGGCTAAGTACGCCGTACGGGCCTATTGATTTCGACGTGTACGTAAACTACGTAAATCCCGATTTGCGGACGACTTGCGCAAACGACGTAAAAAATTTGAACCTCGCAGGGGGAACGGCGGCCATACTTAACATTGTTCTTCCACCTCATAGGTGGAATAACTTTCGGCGGCCTATCCCTTAGGGAAACGACGTAATGCGACGGTGTAGGCCTGGCGTACGTTCGTGAATCGGCGTATCCCCTCATTTACATAATCTACGCCAGCCGCAATGGAAGCGCCATCTAGCGGCCAACAGAAACATTGCAAGCTAAGATAGAACGGCGCAAGCCGGCCTATCTTAGCTTTGTTTAAGTGTATCTCTGTTTGAGAATACACTTAAACAAACGCCGGCGTAGATTCAGAGTTAGGTCGGCTTATCTACTGATAAGCCTGCCTAACTCTTTGTGAATCTACCTAAATGTATAGAAGGAAAAGAAAGGCGCGTGGCTTGTAGCATGAATAGTTGAAAAAAGGAGTTTATTATAAACAAAATGGGTATATACAAAGAAATGCTACGTATTTGTACACGTGTGTATGATTACGTAGCATTTCTTTGTATATACCCATTTTGTTTGTAATAAACTCCTTTTTTCAACTATTCATGCTACAAGCCACGCGTCTTTCTTTTCCTTTTCAATTGGTCTGGACTGTGACTGGGTCATTCTAACACATGAATATGCTTTGATCTAAACCATTCCATTGTAGCTCTGGCTGTATGTTTAGGGTCGTTGCCCTACTGGAAGGTGAACCTCCTCCCCAGTCTCAAGTCTTTTGCAGACTCTAACAGGTTTTCTTCTAAGATTGTCCTGTATTTGGCTCCATCCATCTTCCCATCAACTCTGACCAGCTTCCCTGTCCTTGCTGAAGAAAAGCATCCCCATAACATGATGCTGCCACCGCCACCATGTTTCACAGTGGGGATAGTGTGTTCAAGGTGATGTTCAGTGTTAGTTTTTCACCACACATAGCGTTTTGCTTTTAGGCCAAAAAGTTTAATTTTGGTCTCGTCTGACCAGGGCACCTTCTTCCATATGTTTGCTGTGTCCCCCACATGGCTTCTCGCAAACTGCAAACAGGACTTCTTATGACTTTCTCTCACCAATGTCTTTCTTCTTGTCACTCTTCTATAAAGGGCAGATTTGTGGAGAGCACGACTAATAGTTGTCCTGTGGACAGATTCTCCCCCCTGAGCTGTGGATCTCTGCAGCTCCTCCAGAGTTACCATGGTCCTCTTGGCTGTTTCTCTGATGAATGCTCTCCTTGCCCGGCCCGGTCAGTTTAGGTGGACGGCCATGTCTTGGTAGGTTTGCAGTTGTGCCATACTCTTTCCATTTTTGGATGATGGATTGAACAGAGCTCCGTGAGATGTTCAACGCTTGGGATATTTTCTTTATAACCTTACCCTGCTTTATACTTCTCCAACTTTATACCTGACCTATCTGGTGTGTTCATTGGCCTTTATGATGCTGTTTGTTCACTAAGGTTCTCTAACAAACCTCTGAGGGCTTCACAGAACAGCTGTATTTATACTGAGATTAAATTACACACAGGTGTACTCTATTTACTAGTTAGGTGACTTCTGAAGGCAAATTGGTTCCACAAGATTTTAGTTGGGGGTATCAGAGTAAAGGGGGCTGAATACAAATGTACCCCACACACTTTTCACATATTTATTTGTAAAAAAAAAATGAAACCCATTTATCATTTTCCTTCCACTTCACAGTTATGTGCCACTTTGTGTTGGTCTATTATATAAAATCCCAATAAAATACATTTGTGTTTTTGTTTGTAACAAAATGTGGAAAATTTCAAGGGGTATGAATACTTTTTCAAGGCACTGTATCTCTCCATCATTTCACTGATGGCAATTTATAATCCTTTCCACACTTTCTATGTTCTTTACCTGGCAGAGCTACCATTATATGACAGTCAATAAATAAATCTGATGCAGCTCAGTGTGTTCTGTATGTGTCTGTTACTTGGGGGGGGGGGGGATAAATGATGTCACACCTCCGACTTCTGGGGGGGGGGGGGGTAAGTTGATTCTCGGGTCTGGGCAATGGAGGGATCACCAAATCGGCGTGTTCCCTCACGGAAAACTACAGCAAGAACTGTACGCCGGTGTCGTAGATTTGGGCAGAGCCGGCGCTGTAGATCTGGACGGAGACAGTGTCGTATCTCTGGGCGGAGTCGGTGTCAGCGTGGATCTGGGCGGAGTCGGTGTCGTATCTCTGGGCGGAGTCGGTGTCAGCGTGGATCTGGGCAGTCAGTGTTGTATCTCTAAACTGAGTCGGTGCTGTGGATCTGGGAGGAGTTGGCGCTGTGGATCTGGGCGGAGTCTGTGTCGTATCTCTGGGCGGAGTCTGTGTCATATCTCTGGGCGGAGTCTGTGTCGTATCTCTGGGCGGAGTCTGTGTCGTATCTCTGGGCGGAGTTGGCTTTGTATCTCTGGGCGGAGTTGGCTTTGTATCTCTGGGCGGAGTCTGTGTCGTATCTCTGGGCGGAGTTGGCTTTGTATCTCTGGGCGGGGTCGGCTTCATATCTCTGGGCGGGGTCGGCTTCGTATCTCTGGGCGGGGTCGGCTTCGTATCTCTGGGCGGGGTCGGCTTCGTATCTCTGGGCGGGGTCGGCTTCGTATCTCTGGGCGGGGTCGGCTTCGTATCTCTGGGCGGAGTCGGCTTCGTATCTCTGGGTGGAGTCAGTGTCGTATTTCTTGGGGCAGAGTCGGCTTCGTATCACCGGGTGGCGTCGGCGTTGTGGATCTGGGCGGAGTCGTGTCATATGTCTGGGCGGAGTCTGTGTCATATCTCTGGGTGGAGTCGGTGTCATATCTCTGGGCGGAGTCGGCTTTGTATCTCTGGGTGGAGTCAGTATCTCTGGGCGGAGTCGGTGTCATATCTCTGGGCGGAGTCGGCTTTGTATCTCTGGGTGGAGTCAGTATCTCTGGGCGGAGTCAGCTTCGTATCTCTGGGCAGAGTCGGCGGTGCATCTTTGGGCGGAGTCAATTAAGTATTTCTGGGTGGAGTCAGTATCTCTGGGCAGTGCATTTCTGGGTGGAGTCTCTCTTTGGGCGGAGTCGGCTTTGTCGATCTGGGTGGAGTCGGTGTCGCATTTATGGGTGGAGTCTCCTTGGGCGGAGTCTTCTTTGGGCGGAGTCGGCATTGTGGATCTGGGTGGAGTCGGTGTCGTATCTCTGGGCGGAATCATAGATCTGGGCGGAGTTGGCATCATAGATCTGGGCGGAGTCACAGTCAGATTGTTCTGGAAGGGCGGAGTGATTGATGGAGGGGGAGGGGTTTTCTAGGCTCCAATCTGAAGAAAGAAGGAAGTCTGGGGAGATCCCTCCTCTCTATTGGTTACAGAGCTTCTCTCCTCTCCTCCCATCCCATCACTGACAATACACTTCTGATTTTGGATACATTTTAAACATTTAAATGTGATTTCTCCTCCTCATCCCCGCCCACCGGATGTACAGAGGATCCCCCTACAATCAGTGTGATTATCCCCTCCCCCAACCCCGACCGTTATCTCCATCCTCTGCATATGGAGATCGGGAACTCCCTGTGGGAGGAGCCGGGGGGTGTGAGCTACACGGAATGGGCGGGGTCTCAGATTGATGAAAGCTCGGCGCAGATTCACCCCGCCCAGACCCCGCCTTCTCTCTAATGTACAGCCGGGGAAGCTCCGCCCCTCAGCGGGCTCCGGAGGGATGAGGATGAGGTGGTCGGGCGGTTCCTGAGGGTCCCGGGATGTCGGAGGGGCCCCAGGAAGACGGAGGGGCCCCATTCTATATAAACCGGGGGGGCCTCCCCATCCAGGACGACACCTGGGAGAGGATGTGGGGGCACATCGCCCGGACACACCCGACCGGGGGGGAGCTGGAGAGGGAGATCAGATCGGCCACCGACCTGCCGAGGGTGAGACCTACCGCCCGATAACGGGTCACCCCCCCCCTCACTATCATCATCCCCCTCCCCCACTATCATCATCATCTCCCATCAATCCCCTCCTCCCATTGTTATTACCCCCCCCCCCCCCCATCCTCATCCTTCCCATCCCCCCATCACCGACCTTTCTATTGTCATCTCCATCCCCCTCATTATTACCCCCCCCCCCCACTAATATCATCACCCTACCCCTCCCCTATCTCCCATTGTCATCACCCATAACTATCATCATCTCCATCCCTCTTCTCCCCCCCCCCCCCACTTTGTCATTACTGTCCTCCCCATCCTCCCAATATTACCATCCCCCATATCACCCATCACTGACCCCCCCCCCCCCCCCAATACTATCACCCTACCCATTGCCCTCCCCCCACCACGACATTATCATCACCATCCCCCCTCCCCCACTAATTACAGACTCCTCAAATATTATAACCCCCCCATTGTCATTACCATCCCCCTCCAATTACTCTCCCCCTATTATCACCACCCCCCCCCTCCACCACCAATCACTGGCCCCCTATTATCACCATCCCCCCCTCCACCTATCACTGGCCCCCTATTATCACCATCCCCCCTCCACCGCCAATCCCTGGCCCCCTATTATCACCATCCCCCCTCCACCGCCAATCACTGGCCCCTTATTTTCACCATCCCCCCCTTCATTGCCAATCACTGACCCCCTATTATCATCACCCCCCCCCCCCTTCACTGACCCCCTATTATCACCATCCCCCCTCCACCGCCAATCACTGGCCCCCTATTATCACCATTGCCCTCCACCGCCAATCACTGTCCCCCTATTATTATCGCCCAGACCCCCTGTTATCATACCCTATTATTACCACCATTTGCTGCCCCCCCTATCATCACCCCCCCCCCCCCCCCAGCATCAATCCCTGGCCCCCTATTATCACCATCCCCCCTCCACCGCCAATCACTGGCCCCTTGTATTATTGTCCCTTTATTGTAACTGCCTCTCCATCATCATCTCTCATCCTCACATTCACTATCCCCCAACTCAACTCCCTCTCTCTCTATTACCATACCCCTTATATTACAATCCTCAACTCTACATGCCCTCCCCGGGCACTATCTCCCTTGCCCTCCCCGGGCACTATCTCCCATGCCCTCCCCGGGCACTATCTCCCATGCCCTCCCCGGGCACTATCTCCCTTGCCCTCCCCTGGCACCATCTCCCTTGCCCTCCCCTGGCACCATCTCCCTTGCCCTCCCCTGGCACCATCTCCCTTGCCCTCCCCTGGCACCATCTCCCTTGCCCTCCCCAGGCACTATCTCCCTTGCCCTCCACTGGCACTATCTCCCATGCCCTCCCCGGGCACTATCTCCCATGCCCTCCCCGGGCACTATCTCCCATGCCCTCCCCGGGCACTATCTCCCATGCCCTCCCCGGGCACTATCTCCCATGCCCTCCCCGGGCCCTATCTCCCTTGCCCTCCCCGGGCCCTATCTCCCTTGCCCTCCCCGGGCCCTATCTCCCTTGCCCTCCCCGGGCCCTATCTCCCTTGCCCTCCCCGGGCCCTATCTCCCATGCCCTCCCCGGGCCCTATCTCCCATGCCCTCCCCGGGCCCTATCTCCCATGCCCTCCCCGGGCCCTATCTCCCATGCCCTCCCCGGGCCCTATCTCCCATGCCCTCCCCGGGCCCCATTTCCCATGCCCTCCCCAGGCACCATCTCCCTTGCCCTCCCCTGGCACCATCTCCCATGCCCTCCCCAGGCACTATCTCCCATGCCCTCCCCAGGCACTATCTCCCTTGCCCTCCCCAGGCACTATCTCCCTTGCCCTCCCCGGGCACTCTCTCCCTTGCCCTGCTCCACTTTAGCATTCCCCACCCTCACTTCCCCATCTCCTTCTCTTGGCAGGTGCCGGTCCCGGTGGTCCCGGTGTTCAGTGCGGGATCCTCTGTCTCTGAGAAGGTGGATGTTGTCCAGCGATACATCCGAGAGCTGCAGTATCCTTTCCGTCCTGTGCTGGGGTGGGGCAGGGCCCAGCTATAGGCTGATTGTATGGCGGGGTCTATTCGGGGGGGGGAGTATGGCACCGAGATAAAGGGCTATAGAAGAATTCCAGGGTTATGGGGGAAGTGAAACAACCATCGACTGTCTTTCCATTAACTCTTCATTCAGATACAACCACACTGGGACCCAATTCTTCGAGATCAAGAAGACCCGACCACTGACCGGGTATGGGGATGATGGGGAACGGGGGTGGTGACTAGGGTTGTCCCGATACCAGTATCGGTATCGGGTTCGATACCGAGTATTTGCGGGAGTACTTGTACTCCCGCAAATGCCCCCGATGCCTGAATAGAATACTTGCCCCCCGCCGCCGCCGCGTTAATCAGCGTGCAGGGAACATTACAGCTTTCGTTTGAATAGCTGTATCCCCGCCGCGCCGCGTATAGACACTCCCCCTTGCGCGTGATTGGACGGATGATCACCGTTTTGCCGCTGCGCCTTCGTAAATTACCTACGCTACGCTTGATTCACGGAGCAGTAGCTCCGTAAATTGCGTGGGCGCTCCTGAAAAATGCCCGGCGTAAGCGCGCGCAAATTTAAATGATCGCATAGGGGGCGTGGATCATCTAAATTAGGCGCGTTCCCGCGCCGAACGTAGTGCGCATGCTCCGTCGGGAAACTTTCCCGACGTGCATTGCGGTAAATGACGTCGCAAGGACGTCATTTGCTTCAAAGTGAACGTGAATGGCGTCCAGCACATTGAAATTTGACAACAAAATGAACCCTGCTGGTGGATTGATGGAAGTGTTGGAGGCGGGATGATGTTGGATAGTTTGGATGGTGTTTCTCTTCTGTAGATTGATGGATAGGTTGATGGTGGGGGCCTGAGAATGACGATGGAGGAGGTTCCAGGGGGATGACGATGATGGGGAGGTGATCAGTAGTGATTTAGGGCCAGATTCTCGTACATCCCGGCGTAGCGTAAGCTATTTACACTACGCCGCCGCAATTTACTGGAGCAAGTGCCGTATTCTCCAAGCACTTGCTCCGTAATTTGCGGCGGCGTGGTGTAAATGGCCCGGCGTATCCCTGCGTAATTCAAAGGGGGCGAACGAATTGCGCATGCGCCGGCCTTAAACGTAGGCCACTGCGCATGCTCCGTAGTACGCCGCAAATACATTGCTTGCGACGTGAACGTAATGAACGCACAGCCCTATTCGCGACGAGTTACGTAAACGACGTAAAAACCCGACGCTGTCCCGACGGCCATACTTAACATGGCATACGGCGGACCGACATAAGGTTACCCCCTCATATAGCAGGGGTAATCTTACGCTTCCGGAAACAACGTAAACTACGGCAAAGCGGCGCAAAAACGTTCGGGAATCGGCGTATTCGGCTCATTTGCATATGCGACGCTGAAATCGACGTAAAAGCCACCTAGCGGCCAGCGTCGTATTGCATTTAGGATCCGACGGTGTAAGTGACTTACACCAGTCGGATCCTAGCGTAATTCCGGCGTATCTTGTTTTGTGAATACAAAACAATGATACGCCGGCGGGATTTTCGAATTACGCCGGTGTATTTGTAGATACGCCGGCGTAACTCTTTTGAGAATCTGGCCCGGTGTTTCTTTCTGACAGATTGATGGAAGTGTTTGAGGGGATGATGGGGAGGTGATCAGTTTGGATGGTGTTTCTCTTCTGTAGATTGATGGATAGGTTGATGGTGGGGGCATGAGGATGACGATGGAGGAGATGGCGGAGGTTCCAGGGGGATGACGATGATGGGGAGGTGACCAGTAGTGATGGTGTTTCAGATTGATGGAAGTGTTGGAGGGGAGGATGATGGGGAGGTGACCAGTTTGGATGGTGTTTCTCTTCTGTAGATTGATGGATAGGTTGATGGTGGGGGCATGAGGATGACGATGGAGGAGATGGCGGAGGTTCCAGGGGGATGACGATGATGGGGAGGTGACCAGTAGTGATGGTGTTTCTTTCTGACAGATTGATGGAAGTGTTGGAGGCGGGATGATGGGGAGGTGATCAGTTTGGATGGTGTTTCTCCTCTGTAGATTGATGGATAGGTTGTTGGTGGGGGCATGAGGATGACGATGGATGAGGTTCCAGGGGGATGACGATGATGGGGAGGTGACCAGTTTGGATGATGTTTCTCTTCTGTAGATTGATGGTGGGGGCATGAGGATGACGATGGCGGAGGTTCCAGGGGGATGACGATGATGGGGAGGTGACCAGTTTGGATGATGTTTCTCTTCTGTAGATTGATGGTGGGGGCATGAGGATGACGATGGAGATGGCGGAGGTTCCAGGGGGATGACGATGATGGGGAGGTGACCAGTTTGGATGATGTTTCTCTTCTGTAGATTGATGGTGGGGGCATGAGGATGACGATGGAGGAGATGGCGGAGGTTCCAGGGGGATGACGATGATGGGGAGGTGACCAGTAGTGATGGTGTTTCAGATTGATGGAAGTGTTGGAGGGGAGGATGATGGGGAGGTGACCAGTTTGGATGATGTTTCTCTCTTGCAGACCGATGGATGGGTTGAGAAGGGGGAGAATGATGGGGGGGGGGGGGGTGAGGATGGTGATGACCGATTCTGAAGGTGTCTCTTTCTGGAAGATTGATGAACATTGTGGAGAGGAGATAATGTGAAGGTGACCAGTTCTGATGTTTCCTTCTGACAGAAAATGTTTTAACACATTGGGGGGAGGGGCGATGATGTTGCTGGCGAGATGAACGGCTCTAATGGAGATTCTCTCCGGAAGATTGATTGGAGTGTCATGGAAAGTTGGCTGTACGCAGAGCGCACACCATATCACCCTAATAAGCACACATTGGCCCGGATTCACATACATCGGCGCATATTTATGCCGGCGTAGCGTATCGAATATACGCTACGCCGACGCAGCGCAGAGAGGCAAGCGCCAAATTCACAAAGCACTTGCCTCCAAATCTACGCTGGGTTTCTTAGTCGTAACTTGCCGTAAGTGGAAGTGGGCGTGAGCCATGCAAATGAGGTGTGACCCCATGTAAATGAAGGACTAAGCGTCATAAAGATACGAATAACATGCGCCGTCCTGTGGACGCATCCCAGTGCGCATGCTCAGAATCGCGTCGAAACAACTGCCTAAGATACGTCTAATCACTGCATACGACATGAACGTAACCTACGCCTAGCCCTATTCACGAACTACGTAAACGACGTAAAATACGACGGCTGTGTTCCCTGGTCCATACCTTTACATGAGTTGCGCCTCCTATATGGGGAATAACTTTACGCCGGACGTAAGTCTTATGCAAACCGCGTATATTATGCATCGGGCGCAACTACGTTCGTGAATCGCCCTATTTCACCCATTTGCATATTTGAATCGAAAATCAATGGGAGAGCCAGCGTAAATATGTGCCCACGATACGCCGGCGTAGGAAAGTTAGGTCGGTCGGATGAAGCCTATTTTCAGGCGTATCTTGGTTTCTGGTAAGGCGCATAGATACGACTGCGCACATTTATACTTACGACGGCGTATCTTGAGATGCGTCTGCGCTTTGTGAATCCGGGCCATTTTGTCTAATGATATAATGCATCTTACCTATCACTCTATTTCCCGTACATCACCACAGCTTACGTTCTCAGTTCCATCGCATGACTTCCCCAGCGAGCAGTGTGCTTGGCTTTTTATTCAGGGACCACAAAAGAAATCACAAACAGGAAGTGATGACTCCAACAGCCAATCGGTTCCTCCATGGGAAGTGACATCAACGGAAATGACCTTACAGGAAATCCTTTCAACAGGATGAGTTAATACAAACAACCAATGAATAATAGCTAAAGGAGTCCTATGGGCGTGTCTGAGCAGAGACAGGGTGTATGCCTTACCTGGAAGCCATGTTGTTCAACTAAACAAAGGAACAACTAAACAAACATGAACTCCGTCTCTGACCATAACAACTCAAAGACTCCCGTATTTACCGCTGTTTATGAATCCTTATTCTGCGTTGTTCCAGAGAACAACGCATACCCGGATTATACTACCGTTCCTGTGGATGGCTATCTGCAGGTGTACGCTACGAATCTCGACGTGCTGATCAGACACACAGCAGAGACAAGAGCGTACATCCGCCTATAACCGATAATGTCCTTGCAGAGTGAACATATCCCCCTCAGACGAACGTCTTTGCAATGCACAGGGTCCCTTTAGCTGGCGGACATATCCCCACTCTACAAACATCTCTCTTCGATCCCAGGAAGATTTTCACTATCAGACGGGACTCAACCATTGTCAGTCGGCCCCAGTTAACTCTTTAGAGCGGGCTGGGGGAGTACTAACACTGGGCGACACTATTAGCTAGATTCCGAGAGAGTTACTGCGGCGTCGTAACTCTGAATCTACGCCGTCGTAAATTTAAGCATATTCTGGAAACCAGATACGCTTAAATTAGGCTAAGATACGAGCGGCGTAAGTCTCCTACGCCGTCGTATCTTAGGGTGCATATTTACGCTGGCCGCTAGGTGGCGCTTCCGTTGTTTTCCGCGTCGAATATGCAAATGAGCAATATACGCCGATTCACGAACGTACGTGCGCCCGTCGCAATTAGTTACGCCGTTTACGTAAAAGATACGCCGGCGTAAAGATAAAGCTGCTCCCTAGGTGGCGCAGCCCATGCAAGGTATGGACGTCGGAACAAGCCTATCTTTTTACGTCGTTTGCGTAAGTCGTACGCGAATAGGGCTGTGCGGAAGTTACGTTCACGTCGTAGGCAGTGTTCGATGTATCTTAGGCATTCTATCCGACGCATGCGCACTGGGATACATCCACGGACGGCGCATGCGCCGTTCGTTGATAACGTCATTTACGCGGGGTCATGCTTAATTTCCCTAAAACACGCCCACCTCTTCCTCATTTGAATTAGGCGCGCTTACGCTGGCACATTTACGCTACGCCGCCATAACTTAGGACGCAAGTGATTTGTGAATACAGCACTTGCCTCTCTAACTTGCGGCGGCGTAGCGTAAATACCATACGCTACGCCCGCACAAAGTTACGCTGCCCTACCTGAATCTGGCCATATGACAATACATATTAAATACATTGTCATAAATTTCAACAGTGGGGGGGGGGGGGGGGGGGGTTATGAAGGGTTGATAGAGGTATTGGTGGGGTTGGTGGTGGTGATGATGATGATGTGACCGATTCTGATGGTGTTTCTCTTCAGCAGATTAATGAATGTGTGGGAGGTGATGATGATTATGGTAGGGACTGGTGATTATAGCGAGGTGACCAGTTCTGATGTTTCTTTCCAAAAGATTAATGGATGCGTTGGAGGGGGGATAATGATGATGGGAGGTGTTGAGATATAATAAATGGGGGGGATGGTGGAGTTTTTTTTGGGGGGGGGGGTTATGATGGGAAGGTCATCAGTCTTGAAGGTCATCAGCAGACTGATGGAAATGTTGGATAAGCATGATGATGATGGGCAGTTTGGATGGTGATGACGGAGAGGTGACCAGTTCTAATCATCTTTCCCTTTGGCAGATTGATGGACCTGGCGAAGGAGATGACCAAAGAAGCTCTGCCAATCAAATGTCTGGAGGCCGTCATTCTGGCCATGTATCCTTCTGTGCACGCCATGGGTTTGTTCAGAGAATGCTGAATCGTCTGCCAGAAGTGCCCTCTTCGTGTTTCCTGCCTCCAGGATTTACACTGACCACTAGGGGCACTATAATTTGAAGTGTGTACTGGCTGTGATCAGGCCACAGCAGGGTTCATTCTAAATAATTTTGCAAATGTTTGTAAATAAGTTGAACCTGTGTTTATTTCAAATATTCAATTGTGTCAGAAGTTCATTGGCACATGATTGGGTTTCAGGGTGAACACATTATCTTATTTACTTACATTCACTGTGCTCTGTGTGATGCGGGATGGCAGTGCATGGTGTGTCCTGTAAAAGGGGTGATGGTGGCATTCCCTGACGCAGGACGGCTCTGTGTGAGGCAGGAGGGTGGTGGCAGTCTGGCGATGTGGGATGGCAGTAATCTATGTGATGCAGAGCTTATTACCGATATTCATCTAAAAGAACATCTGGGTAGGAGTGACCATACCATGATTTCATTTAATGTTGACTGTAAGCAACAAACGCATACGGGAAAGATAAAAACACTTCACTTTAGGAGAGCAAATTTTCCAAGGATGAGGACTGCTCTCCAAGACTTTTGCCGCATACAGACGGTCGTTTTTTGTGATGGGAAAAAAAAACATCGTTTTTGAAAACGTCATTTAAAATGACCGTGTGTGGGGAAAACGTCTTCTGAAAAACGACAAAAAAAAAAATTCGAACATGCTCGAAATTTTTGTGTTGTTTTTCAAAACGTCGTTTTTTGTGTCAATTAAAATGATAGTGTGTGGGCAAAACGACGTTTAAAACCCGTGCATGCTCAGAAGCAAGTTATGAAGCTAGTTTCAATGGAAAAGAGTGCTAAACGTAACTGCGCTTTGCTAGAGCATTTTGAAAAAACGATGGTGTGTAGGCAACGTCGTTTTTGAAAATGAAGTTTCAACAACGTCGTTTTATTTCATGATTTAAAACGTCGTTTTTTTTTTTCATCACAAAAAACGACCGTCTGTACGCGGCATTAGACTGGGAGGGAATATTGGCATCAATGGACACAGAACAGAAATGGGAATTCTTCTGTATGCAAAATCACTGCAAAGTATATTCCCATGGACAATAAGTTTAACTGGCTAAAAATAAAACCTATGTAGCTCAAAATGGCTATAAATAATAATTTAATTACTTTTAAAAAATATAACAATAAAGGAACACCATCATCATTTAAATGCTACAAGGAGAATGTAAAAAGGAAATCAAGGATGCAAAATTTCAAAACGAACGGCAGATTGCAAAAGATAGTACGACAAACCCCCAAAAATTCTTCAAATATGTTAATAGTAAAAAGGTCAGGTCTGAGCATGTAGGTCCCTTTACAAAATAATCTAGAGCAGGAGTGTCAAACTCAATTTCATTGTGGGCCGCATCAGCATTATGATTGCCCTCAAAAGGGCCGGTGGTATCTGTAAGATTAGATGTCCAGCGCATCCCCTCCCCTTACATTAGATGTCAAGAGCCCCCCCACCATCAGAAGTTGTGTCCCCCACTCTCCCTTACATCACAGTGCACCCCCCTTTCCTTATGCTGCTGGGAAGAAGATGGATGCATCGCTTGAAAGCAGAAAGTATGGGTTCTGGAGGAGGACCAGAAGAGGTGCGAGGGCCACATGAAATGACCTGGAGGGCCGGTTGAAATGGCCTGGAGGGCCGGTTTCGGCCCATGGGCCTTGTGTTTAAAACCTGAAGAGAAGGCAAATGTATTACTTTCTTCAGCTCTGTGTATACAAAAGAGCATGGGGGAGCTCATGTCCATAATAGGGGTGGGAGTGACACAGCCCCAAATGAATGAATGAATGACTTGTATAGCGCAACGCATGCAAACTGAATCGCCTCTGGGCGCTTTTTGCAGCCAGTATGTGCTTGGCTGGTGCAGTCATTTTACCCCGTAGGATCATGACACGCTAGGGACACACAGTCATACACAACATATATACATATATACTGGGCCAATTTGGACGAGATCCAATTTACCTACCAGCATGTCTTTGGAGTGTGGGAGGAAACCGGAGTACCCGGAGGAAACCCACGCAGACACAGGGAGAACATGCAAACTCCAGGCAGATGGTG
Source organism: Rana temporaria (assembly GCF_905171775.1). Taxonomy (NCBI): domain Eukaryota; kingdom Metazoa; phylum Chordata; class Amphibia; order Anura; family Ranidae; genus Rana; species Rana temporaria. The sequence continues at coordinate 15,525,505 of NC_053501.1, forward strand.
TCGTGGTTGGGATTCGAACCAGCGAACCTTTTGCTGCTAGGCGAAAGTGCTACTCACTGCACCAAATGATCCACAATGGCTTAAAAGTGATATATTTAGACAGAATAAAGGTGGATAAAGCACCTGGACGGGATGGCATCCACCCACAGATCCTAAAAGAATTGAGCTCTGTCATTTCAAAGACCTTGTTTCTAATTTTTAGGGACTCGTTAATGACGGGACTCTTACCAGTGGATTGGCGCAGGGCCAATGTGGTGCCGAGATTTAAAAAGGATCAAAGTCTTTACCAGGTAACTATAGACCTGTTAGTTTAACTTCTATAGCTGGGAAGATACTGGAGAGATTAATAAAAGACCACAGAGGAGTTCTTGCTGGAAAAAATATTTTAAAGTGGAGGTTCACCCAAAAAATAAATTTTTAACATTCGATTGAGGCTTATTTTACTAAGCAGAATCGGGTGTTTTTTTTTAAATTAATGCAGTACTTACCGTTTCAGCCTAGGTTCACACTGCTGCGAATTCAAGATCGCGGTAAAATGCGCGATTTTACCGCGATTTCGCGGCCGCAATTTAATGTAAATCGCGGCCCGAAATCACAAAAAGTAGTACAGGAACTACTTTTTGAAATCGCAGATGCGGCGTCGCACTGATTAGGACAGTGCAATTGCCGCCGATTTGAGATGCGATTTGACATGTCAAATCGCATCTCAAATCGTTCCAAATCGTACCCAGTGTGAACCAGGGCTTAGAGATCGATGTTCTCCCGCCGCTTCCAGGTATGGGCTGCGGGACTGGGCGTTCCTATTTGATTGACAGCCTTTCCGACGGTCGCATACAGCGCGTCACGAGTTCCTGAAAGTAGCCGAACGTCGGTGCGCAGGCGCCGTATAGAGCCGCACCGACGTTCGGCTTCTTTCGGCAACTTGTGACGCGCTGTATGCGACCGTCGGAAGGCTGTCAATCAAATAGGAACGCCCAGTCCCGAAGATCATACCCGGAAGCCACGGAGAACATCGATCTCTAAAACGGTAAGTACTGCATTCATTTAAAAAAAAAAAACACCTGATTCTGCTTACTAAAATTGACCTCAATCTAATGTTAAAAAAAAATTTTTTGGGTGAACTCCCGCTTTAAGTAACAGACAGCATGGATTCATGACAGTCAGACAAACCTGATTTATTTTTATGAAGAGGTAAGTATAACCTTGGACAGAGGCGTGGCTGTGGACGTGATATACTTTGGATTTTGCAAAAGCGTTGGATACAGTTCCCCACACACGGCTCATGTGTAAGGTAAAGTCTACAGGATTGGAAATATCAGTTTGTAAATGGATAGAAAACTGGCTGAAAGACAGAATTCAGAGAGTCGTGGTTAAAGATTCTTACTCTGAATGGTTCAAGGTAATCGGTGGTGTACCCCAAGGTTCAGTGTTATCAGTGGGGTACCCCAAGGTTCAGTGTTATCAGTGGTGTACCCCAAGGTTCAGTGTTATCAGTGGCGTACCCCAAGGATCAGTGTTATCAGTGGCGTACCCCAAGGATCAGTGTTATCAGTGGTGTACCCCAAGGTTCAGTGTTATCAGTGGTGTACCCCAAGGATCAGTGTTATCAGTGGCGTACCCCAAGGTTCAGTGTTATCAGTGGCGTACCCCAAGGTTCAGTGTTATCAGTGGTGTACCCCAAGGTTCAGTGTTATCAGTGGTGTACCCCAAGGATCAGTGTTATCAGTGGTGTACCCCAAGGATCAGTGTTATCAGTGGTGTACCCCAAGGTTCAGTGTTATCAGTGGCGTACCCCAAGGATCAGTGCTGGGACCCTTATTTTTTAATATCTTTATAAATGATATTGGGTCTGGGATTAAAGTAACATTTCTGTCTTTGCAGATGACACCAAGCTATGCCGTGGAATAACGTCCTTACAGGATGTCTCCAATTTACAAGCCGACCTCCATGCTCTGTCTAATTGGGCGACTGAGTGGCAAACGAGGTTTAATGTTGACAAATGTAAAGTTATGCACTTGGGGGCTAAGAATATGCATCATACATACTAGGGGGAGTACAACTGGGGGGATCTGTAGTGGAGAAGGATCTGGGGGTTTTAGTTGATCATAAGCTCAATAATAACATGCAATGCCAAGCTGCGGTTTCCAAAGCGAGCAAAGTCCTTTCTTGTATAAGAGAGGTATGGACTCCAGAGACAGAGATATAATTTTGCCCCTGTACAAATCATTAGTAAGACCTCATCTGGAATATGCAGTTCAGTTTTGGGCCCCAGTTCTCAAAAAGGATATCGGGGAACTGGAGAAAGTGCAGAGAAGGGCAACCAAACTGATAAGAGGCATGAGGAGAGATTAGAGGAACTGAATTTATTCACTCTTGAGAAGAGGAGAATTAGGGGGGATATGATCAACATGTACAAATATATAAGGGGTCCATATAGTGAACTTGGTGTTGAGTTATTCACTTTATGGTCATCAGACAAGGGGGCACTCTTTACGTCTAGAGGAAAAGAGATTTAGGCCCAGATTCTTAAAGGAGATACGCCGGCGTATCTCCAGATACGCCGTCGTATCTCTGAGTCTGAGCCGTCGTATCTATGCGCCTGATTCTCAGAATCAGTTACGCATAGATTAGTATTAGATCCGACTGGCATAAGTCTCTTACACCGCCAGATCTTAACTGCATATTTACGCTGGCCGCTAGGGGCGTGTACGCTGATTTACGCATAGAAATATGTAAATCAGCTAGATACGCGAATTCACGAACGAACGCCTGGCCGACGCAGTACAGATATGCCGTTTACGTTAGGCTTTTCCCGGCGTAAAGTTACCCCTGCTATATGAGGCGTACCAATGTTAAGTATGGACGTCGTTCCCGTGTTGAATTTTGAAAATTTTACGTCGTGTGCGCAAGTCGTTCGCGAATAGGGCTGGGCGTCATTTACGTTCACGTCGAAAGCATTGGCTTCTTGCGGGTTAATTTGGAGCATGCGCACTGGGATGCTTTCACGGACGGCGCATGCGCCGTTCGTTAAAAGCGTAATTTACGTGGGGGTCACATAAAATTAACATAACACACGCCCACATTTGAATTAGGCAGGCTTACGCCGGCCTATTTACGCTTCGCCGCCGCAACTTTCGTTTGAGAATACGGCACTTGCCTGTAAAAGTTGCGGAGGCGTAACGTAAATAGGATACGTTACGCCCGCACAAAGATACGCCATTCTACGTGAATCCAGCCCTTAATCTACAAATCCTGAAAGGTTTCTTCACAGTAAGAGCTGTGGAACTGCATAACATGAGGTGATGGTGCTCTGTGTGATGTGTGTGTTCTCCATGACATGGAGTGACAGATCCCTGTGTGACCTGTAATGTATTCTCTATGATACGGAATGGGGGTGCGCAGCACAGATGTGGTAGGTGTCTACCTTTCATTGCTTTCCTGACCTCCCTCCACAGCTATCTGACCAACAGTATTTCCACCCTGGAACGTTTCCCCATCAGCTTCAAGACTCAGTTCTCGGGCGGCTGTTTCCGCCACATTGTTCTTGGCTTATACTGCAACGGGTATTTTGGTGCTGTGGGGATCAGCCGCCGGGAGGACCTGATGTACAAGCCGCTCCACTATCGGACTCTCAGTGATCTGTTGATGGATTTTCAGGAGGCGTACACTCGATGTTGGCACACGCTGCGCAAGGTGAAGATTGGCCCCTTTGTGTCGCATGACCCCCACAGCGTGGAGCAAATCGACTGGAAGCATTCAGTGCTGGATGTGCAGGAGCTGAGCGCGGAGGGGCTCCGCAGGGAGCTGGAGAGACACAGCAGGGAGATGAGACTCAGGGTAAGGAAGGGAACGCAGGTGGGTGAGTGGGGGCATGGAATTCTGGATGCCCCATTGTGTGACATGACCCCCCGAATAATCCTTCTCTTACCTTCTTAGATTACCAAGGGACCCCCTTCACCTCCTAAGGAGAGAAAGAGGGACATCACCTCATCCCCCCTGCGAGGACAGTCCAGCCCACAACGCAGGGATCGGCAGGACAGACGGTAACTTTACACTCTTACTATATATGACGTTCACTAGTGTGCACAGGGAATGTTGTGTCTATAGCAGCCGCCTTTGTAGGCTGATGGCGGCTCAGTAGTGACACATAGCTGGGTTCAATTATGGAACAGGAAGTAAGTTGTGCGCAGGAAAATCTTAGCGAAGGTAATGGGCCTCGTCTCTCTTGCGGAGAAATCGCCGTTAGTTCGTTTATTATTTATCTTTGGGTTCTTCAATTAAAGCGGAGGTTCCGCGGTTCCTCGTTTTTTTGTATTTGGGTACATTTAATGTGCTTACAGATACAAACTTAGGGCCAGATTCACAAAAGAGATACAACGGCGTATCTCCTGATACGCCGTCGTATCCCTGTTTCTATCTATGCGACTGATTCATAGAATCAGTTACGCATAGATAGCCAGAAGATCTGACAGGTGTAATTGTTTTACACTGTCAGATCTTAGGATGCAATACCGCGGCCGCCGCTGGGGGGAGTTTGCGTCGTAAACCAGCGTTGGGTATGCAAATTAGGAGTTACGGCGATTCCCGATGGATTTTCGCGTTCGCTGCGTCGCCGCTAGTCTAGTTTCCCGTCGCAAAGTTAGGCGTTGTTTTGGGTGCCTTAACTTTACACAGCACACGCATGTGCTGTATAAAGTATGGCCGTCGTTCCCGCGTCGAAATTTAAAAAATAACGTTGTTTGCGTAAGCCGTCCGGGAATACAGAATTACGCTACACGCGTCGCCGTTCGAAAAAATGACGTCACAGCGCGCAAAGCACGACGGGAATTACGGAACGGAGCATGCGCGGTAGGTCCGGCGCAGGAGCGTGCCTAATTTAAATGGCACACGCCCATTTAAATTGGCCGGCCTTGCGCCGGAGGCCACCGGCGTAGGTTTTCATCGCAAGTGCTTGGTGAATCAGGTACTTGCGATGAAAACTTGCGGCGGTGTAACGTATCTACGATACGTTACGCCTCCGCAATTCTTCGTGAATCTGGCCCTTGGCACTCACTTGGTAGCCGCTTAGCACCTTCTCCCATCTTTTTTTCGTTCAAAAGAAGAACTTATAAAAACCGATCCTGGACTTTTCCATCTTCCTTGTGGGCATTGTGAAGCCCACAAGCACAGACTTCCGGGTAGCGGTGATGCATTCACTGCAGTATCTCGCGCCCCGCTTGTTGAGTCACGAGACACGTTGAGAGCACGAGATTTGGAACATTAGTGGTACAGATCGTCTCCTGGGGATATGACAGTGAACTCCCAGCACACACCGCGGCGTCGGGGAAATTTAAAGATGTGCCCACTCCCGCGGGGAATGAAACCCGGAAGACACATGGAAAGGACGATTAGAAGGGTAAACATTGAACTAAAAAAAAAAAAAAAAAAACGATGGATTGCACATCTATGTATGCTGCTGCTATGAATGAGACAAAGTTAATATTTAGGGTGAACCTCCGCTTTAACGCTTCTCAGTCTCTCAATACCACAAATAGAAGCAGTGGCCCAGATTCAGTAAGATTTGCGCATAAATTACGGAGGCACAGGGCAACGATTTTGCCCTGCGCCCCCTCAAATTTGTGCCGCTGCCCTCGATTCACGGAGCAGTAGCTCCGTAAATTGCGAGGGCGCGCCGGCAAAATTGCCCGGAGTAAGCGCGCGCAATTTAAATGATCCCGCAGGGGGCGGGAATCATTTAAATTAGGCGCGTTCCTGCACCGATCATAAAGCGCATGCGCCGTCGGGAAACTTTCCCGACGTGCATTGCGGCAAATGACGTCGCAAGGACGTCATTTGCTTCAAAGTGAACGTGAATGGCGTCCAGCGCCATTCACGAATGACTTACGCAAACGACGTGAAATTCAAATTTCGCGACGCGGGAACGGCGTGTATACTTTAGCATTGGCTGCCCCTACTATTAGAAGGGGCAGCCTTACGCTAAACACGCCGTACGGAAACGACGTAACTTGCGTACGCAGGGCTCGCGCAACATTGTGAATTGGTGTTAGTATGCAATTTGCATACTATACACTGAGCACAATGGGAGCGCCCCCTAGCGGGCATCGCAAGAATGCAGCCTAAAATCTGCGTGGCATAAGAGCCTTATGCCACGCAGATTTTAGGCTGCAGTTACGATGTTCCTGAATCAGGAGCATTCGTAACGCCGGGGCAAGCAAGCAATTGCGCTGCGTAACTATGGTTACGCAGGCGCAATTGCTCTCTGAATCCGGGCCAGTGTTTTTATATCGGCGCAACCTCAGTAAAAGCTTGAGAGCCAAACCTGGAGCCCATGCTGTCCATAACCGCTATAAAAAATAATTGGTGTCGTACTATTGGCTTTGCCAAGGCCGTTTGGCCTGAGCAGGCAGAAAATGGGAGGTGAATTGGCCACAACTTGAGGAACTCCTAGTAACCTCTGGAGGAACCCTCGTTGAGAATAAACAAATCTGTTGCATACAGAGCATCCGGAAAGTATTCACAGCGCTTCACTTTTTCCACATTTTGTTATGTTCCAGCTTTATTCCAAAATGGATTCAATTTATTATTTTCCTAAAAATTCTCCAAACGCCCCATGATGACATTGTGAAAGAAGTTTGTTTGAAATGTTTGATAATTTATTAAAAATAAAAAACGAAAACCATCCCATGTTCATAAAGTATTCACTCAACGTCTGAGTATGAGGCTACAAGCTCGGCACGCCTATTTTTGGGCAGTTTCTCCCATTCTTCTTTGCAGGACCTCTCCAGCTCCATCAGGTTGGATGGGGAGCGTTGGTACACAGCATAGGCGTGCGCACAGGGTGTGCCCAGGCACACCCTAATCACTCCCTGCAGTGCAGATTCCCCCTGCTGCCCGGTGTCCCCCTCCCACAGCATGGCTGGCTTCCCTCCTCTCCCATTGGCTACTGCAGTGGGCACACATAGATGATATTTCAGGATGATTGGGGGAAGGGGTAATGTCATTTACCGGCCCCTTCCCCTTTCTGAATGAACACAGTGAGAGATCGCTAGTGTTTCTGAGCTTTCATGTGCACATCCTAATGCAACAGGCTGCACACATCTATGGTGCACAGCCATTTTCAGATCTCTCCAGAGATGTTCAATCAGGTTCAAGTCCGGGCCACTCAATAATATTTTTTATTTATTTTTTTAAATGTCAATGCTGTCCCTCTGAACTTGTGTGCAGAAGCAAACGCATATTCAAGTTGCGCCCACAGCACTAGACCTCCTCTGTATCTCTAAACGGGTAACCTGTAAAAAAAAATTAAGTGTCCCCTATGGAGATTTTTAACCACTTCATTACCAGCGTATAGGCATATGACGTCCGCAGGAGGGATCTCCCATCCTGGGTGGGCATCATATGACGTCCTGGGCTTCCCAGCCGTCTAGGGGGCGTGCGGGGCGGGCACCCGTGATTGCCCATGAACACAGCAGGACTGTGTGTGTCTGTAAACGCACAGATCCACGTCCTGTCAGGTGAGAGGAGACTGATGGTGTGTTCTTTGTACATAGAGACACAGATCGGTCACCTCCCCTTGTGTATCCCAGCCCCTTAGTTAGAATCACTCCCTAGGAAACATAATTAACCCCTTGATCGCCCCCTAGTGTTAACCCCTTCCCTGCCAGTTACATTTACACAGTGATCAGTGCATTTTTTTATAGCACTGATCGCTGTATAAATGTGAATGGTCTAAAAAATGTGTCAAGTGTCCGCCATAATGTCGCAGTCATGATAAAAAATTGCAGATCACCACCATTCCATTACTAGTAAAAAAATATATACGCTTATTGCAAAAAAAATGTATTTATTTTTTAACAAAAATATGTAGAAGAATGTATATCGGCCTAAACTGAGGGGGGGGGAGTCCATTTGAAAATTTCCGGTATTGAAGTGGTTAAGTACCGTAGTTTGTTGCCATTCCACAAGCAAATTTTAAAGTGCGACATGTTTGGCATCTATTTACTCGGCGTAACATCTTCCATATTATAGAAAGAAAAAAAAAATGTTTTTAATTCATTAAAATACATTTTGAAAGACTGCTGAGCAGATAGTGTGACATAAAATATTGCAATGACTGCCATTTTATTCTCAAGGATGGGGGGTCAGCAATCTACCAGTACATCCCAGACAGGTGGCTGGGGGGGGGGGGGGGGGAATCGGCAATCTACCAGTACATCCCAGACAGGTGGCTGGTAGATCGCGGTCTGACTTCAGAACATCAGAGTGCAATGCAGAGGGACTACATGTAAAGTTGGCGCTGTAGTAGGGCGTGGGAGACACATAAGCCAATGTCTCCTCTGTAGTGCCGGTGATCTGCCGTGCTGGTTCCATGTATCATGGAAGTTCCAGGGCATGCGCGAACTGATGCGCAGAGATGGTTCCAGCTATCGGGAAAGTTCCTTCAAGCACTGTGCAGGTGCAAACTTGCCGACGGAAATCCCCGAACGGCGGCTGGCATCCAGGGCGACGTGGACTTAGAGGAAAGTGGCCAGTCGGCCTCACGTCCTCGCTGCGCTTGGACGGCTCGCTTCGCTCGCTCGGCCTCCTGGCTCTTTTTTTTAACATCCTCCAATCCACGGGGATGTTAAAGAATGAGCCTGGATGCCGGGCGAGGTTCGGAGATTTCCGTCGGGAAGTTTGTGTCTGCGCAGTCAGTGAAGGAACTTCCCCCATAGTGGAACATTCAGGACAAGTCATCGGCTCCTGTCCCATAAGGAGTGATACCAACAGCACTCCACCTTTTATCCAGGCTGGCAGAGTGGCGCCAGCAACATCAAGTAGATCTTTAGGTCAGAGTGAAGCAATACACGGGGCATAATGGTATAGGGCTGCTTTCACACTGATGTGCTGCGGTTTCCCCACACCCCGGGGGCAATGCAGTGTACCTGCAGCTTTCCTGTGCTTAGTCATAGAGTTCTATGATATCCTTAACTGATTTTTTGAAAGATAAAAAGTGCATTTTATATACAACTATATAGATCAGACCAAAATGAGGGACAAATGAGGAGGAAAGAGGGACAGAGAGACATTGCTCCAAATCAGGGACAGTTGGGAGCTATGGAGACCTAGGTGTCTGACATCCAGGTTGGGTAGGGAACACATTTCCATCCATTAATTAAAAACCGTAGAAGAGAAAGTGTGTTACTGGCAAGATTACCGGGTGAAATATAAAAAAAAAAAAAAAAGGTAAAACAAGGCCTGAAAAAGGAAGAATAATGCAGCCAACGCATCTTAGGATTGTTTAATTGCTGTTGAAGCGTTAACTGCAAGGTTTGCCCAGGGCATGAGGAATAATGTGAACTACTGCTGTTATTCCGCACTCCTCCAGCAGATGGCGCTCTTCTCCACTGTTCCAGAATGTGGACAAGCCTCTCCGCATCCTGCACTGTACAGGATGACATCAGAGAGCGGCGAATAGTGAGGCAGCAAACGGAAGGGCGGGGGGGAGGGAGCCATCTGGAAAGGAGGAAGCGGGCGTGTGCGAGGAACAATGCAAGAATATCGCCTTATCATTCCCGAGCCAAAAGCAGCAGTTAACCCTTGCAGTGTTAAATATTTTTTTGTACCTGGAGTTAAACTTTATGCATTGATGGCATCCATGGAAGACAAATAATAATAATAATAACAATATTGATAAAATATGTGTGTGTGTGTGTGTGTATATATATATATATATATATATATAAAATAAAAAAATCACATGGCTATTCGTCAGTCGAAACTGCGTGTACTTTTTGTTTTGTGACAATTAACCAGACTGCTAAGAGAATAGGGGGAAACCGATGTTCTTATGATTGAACGTTCTTTATACACCTCACTGGCGGTCATTAAAGTGGAGGTTCACCCTAAAAACAAGTATTTACCATTCAATCCAGCATACTGCCGACATGTACAGTATGCTGTTTTGTTTTTCGGTTTACATACCGTAGTATAGGTATTTCTTCCCCCGGCTTCCGGGTAATGAATCCCGCGGGAGTGGGCGTTCCTATTCGAGACTAAGCGATTGACGTATGACAAAAGCTTGCCCCCCGGCGCACAAGGCGCGTCACCAGTTTCCGAAAGAAGCCGAACTGCGAGTCGGCGCTATACGGCGCCTGCGCACCAACGTTCGGCTTTTTTCGGAAACTGGTGACGCGTCTTTTACGCCGGGGGGCAAGCTTTTGTCATACGTCAATCACTTAGTCTCGATTGACAAAAGCTTGCCCCCCCGGCACACAAGGCGCGTCACCAGTTTCCTGAAAGAAGCCGAACTGCGAGTCGGCGCTATACGGCGCCTGCCCACCGACGTTCGGCTTTTTTCGGAAACTGGTGACGCACCTTTTGCGCCGGGGGGCAAGCTTTTGTCATACGTCAATCACTTAGTCTCGAATAGGAACGCCCACTCCCGCGGGATTCGCTACCCGGAAGCCGGGGGAAGAAATACCTATACTACGGTATGTAAACCGAAAAACAAAAAAAAACAGCATACTGTACATGTCGGCAGTATGCTGGATTGAATGGTAAATACTTGTTTTTAGGGTGAACCTCCGCTTTAACCAGTTCAGCTCCGGAAGATTTACTCCCCCCCTTCATAACCAGGTCATTTTTTGTGATACCGCCTTGCGGTATTTTAACCACTTGCTGACCGGCTGCAGTACATATACTGCGGCAGGTTGGCTCTATTGCGTGTAACGACGTACCTGTATGTCATTTTATGCAATCGCCAGCAGAGATGCGTTTGCAGCGATTGGCCAGAGGGGGGAGCCAATCAGGCGGACACGATGTTCGCCGGCCACCCACGATCGCTCCCCAGAGACAGAACGCCGATCTGCCGATGTAAACAAGGCAGATCGCTGTCCTGTCGGGGATGAACAGAGTGATCTTGTGTTTCTGATAAGCAGGAAGATGGATTCTCTGCAGTCATCCAGTGAGTCCATCCCCCACACAGTTAGAAAGCACCCCATGGGACACACTAATGCTGGCCACACACTATACAAAAAATCGTCTGAGATTTGGTCATTTAGACAGTTAGGCTCCTTTCACACGTGCGGACCGTTTTTTATCATCAGTTGATCTGTTTTTTCATCCGTTTTTCATCAGTTGTCATCCGTTTTTCATCAGTTGTCATCCGTTTTTCATCAGTTGTCATCCGTTTTTCAATCCGTTTTTTTTTTTTTTGTTAGAACTTTATTTTTATTACATATTTTGATGAAAAACGGATGTTATCAGATGTTAAACGGATCGTCCGCTAACATCCGTTTTTCGTCCGTTCTGTTTTTTTGACGGAGGAAAAATCGGAAGAAAACCCTTTAAAAAAAACGGAGACGGATGCTCATCCGCTAACGTACGCTATCCTATTGGAAAGCATTGCTGTCCGTAAACGGACGTATGAAAAAACGTGTGAAAGGACCCTTTGATTGTTTTTCGGCCAGTTAATGGGCACAAAAACGATAATCGTTGGGATGTTCGTGAGCTGTAAGGAACATTTCTGCCAAACGAACAATACATTGAAAGGTTAATGTGTTTCCCGTCTGAACGGTGTGCACTAGGTATATGTAAAAAATAACTGCATTGTGCACTACAGTCCATTTAACATGGTTCCCTATGGAAAACGTTCTGTCGTGAAAATCTGCAAACTGCACTAAAAATGCCGTGGTTGTGAATGGAGCCTAAGGCCTCGTACACACCATCGTATTTTCCGACAAGAATTGTGTTGAAAGCCTGTTGGCTGAAAATTCGACCGTTTGTACTCTCCACCGGACAATTGTTGTCGGATTTTCCACAGACTAATGTTGATAGCATGCGTTAAAATTTTTCCGCAGACCACGCGTTGTCAGATTTTTCAATCGTGTGTACACAAGTCACCAAACACGACATTAGCAGAAGGTGCCAAAAGGGTGGCGCTCAAGAGCTGAAAAACTACGTAGTACGTCGCTACATTTGTGTTTGTTGGCCGACAATTGTGTGCCGTTTGTATGCAAGACAAGTTCCTGGCCAACGCCCTTCTGACAAAAGGCTGACGCTTTTGTCTGCGGAAAATCCGATCGTGTGTGTGTACGATTTAAGACTCCCAACATTATTGGGATATGGTGCAGCTGTGAAGAATGGAAAAAGTCAGCTACGACCTTGAAAGCAGATTAGCAGCTTTAGGGCCGGATGAGAGCGTGCAACATAAACTGCGGGCATATTTCTACACGTGGGAGATGGTTACATGCCATACTTGTGTGAACTCGGCATGCACACAAGCCGCATTCAGGTATTCCCACCTCTGTGTGAGTTTACACAAGTACGGCCTTGTACCTGAATACAGCCATTCATTACTATGGGCGGCTGTACACTTTGGGCTAGATTCAGGTAGGGGAACGTAATTTTGTGCGGGCGTAGCGTATCCTATTTACGCTACGCCTCCGCAACGTAGACGGGCAAGTGCAGTATTCACAAAGCACTTGCTCTGTAAGTTGCGGCGGCGTAGCGTAAATCAGCCGGCGCAAGCGCGCCAAATTCAAATTGAGAAGAGGTGGGCGTGTTTTATGCAAATAAAACATGACCCCACATAAATGACGTCTTTAACGAACGGCGCATGCTCGAAATTCCGCCGCAAATCGTCAATGCTTTCGATGTGGACGTAATTTCCGCAAAGCCCTATTCGCGAACGACTTACGCAAACGACGTAAAATATTCAAAATTCGACGCGGGAACGACGTCCATACTTAACATTGCGTACGCCTCATAGAAGCAGGAGTAACGTTACGCTGGAAAAAGCCTTACGCAAACGACGTAAAAAAATCCGCCGGGCGCACGTACGTTTCTGAATCGGCGTATCCAGCTCATTTGCATATTCTACGCTGAAATCGACGGAAGCGCCACCTAGCGGCCAGCGTAAATATGCACCCTAAGATACGACAGCGTAGGAGACTTGCGCCGCTCGTATCTTAGCTTAATTTAAGCGTATCTGGTTTCCAGAATATGCTTAAATTAAAGACGGCGTAGATTCAGAGTTACGACGGCGTAGATTCAGAGTTACGACGGCGTAGATTCAGAGTTACGACGGCGTAGATTCAGAGTTACGACGGCGTAGATTCAGAGTTACGACGGCGTAGATTCAGAGTTACGACGGCGTAGATTCAGAGTTACGACGGCGTAGATTCAGAGTTACGACGGCGTAACTCTCTATGAATCTAGCCCTTTAGCTATGGGGTTGAGTTACTAAAACTGGAGAGTGCAAAACCTGGTGCAGCTGTGCATGGTAGCCAATCAGCTTCTAACTTCAGCTTGTCCCATTAAAGTGATTTGTAAAGGTTCAGGGGGTTTCAAGAAAAAAAAAAAAAATCTCATACTTGCCTCCACTGTGCAGTTTGCTTTGCACAGAGTGGCCCCCGATCCTCCTCTTCTGGGGTCCCATTTCAGCTTCTCCCTGCAATAGCTAAACCCCTCTGGGAAGCTCTCTCCCGAGGGGGTTACCTTGCGGGCGCTCTCCCGTGTGATACAGTCGGCGGCCATAGCCGGCGAGTGTATCACTCGGCCCGGCGCACTGCGTCATTGATTTGATGGACAGCAGCGGGAGCCAATGGCTGCGCTGCTATCGATCATCCAATGAAGAGCCGCCTCAAGCTGGGCGGAAGCTAGGCAGGATCGCGCCCAGGAGATTCGGGGCTCGGGTAAGTAAAATGGTGGCTCGGGTGGTGACTTCAAGGTGTTTTTTTACCTTAATACATAGGATGCATTAAGGTGAAAAAAACAAAGCCTTACAACCCCTTTAAGCTTTGACAGTAAAACCTGGAAGCGGATTGGTTGCTATGCAGAGCTGCACCAGATTTTGCACGCTCCCGGGCTTAGTAAATCAACCCCAAAGTCTCTCATATACGCCTGCAGTTTATGCTGTGCGGCTTCATGCACCCTTGTACATGAGGAATAGATGTGATCTAATGAGGCAGCACATTACAGTAAAGCAGAACTGTCCATTTTGGAGGGTTATAAACTACCCCAACTGTTTTTTTCCCCACAGTCATCTGTGTCCCATAGGAGTGATTTCTCTTTATTTCCTGACCCATAGCCAAAACAGGAAGTGAGGAAACCCCTGTATGTCACCAGAACTAGTGTGCCCACTGGAAGATTTCCCCTCTATTCCTGTTCTGGTGACTGCCTTAACATTTGCATTTTTTTTTTTTTTTCACGGGTGACATTAAATGGGGCTAATAGAGAGGGTGCCTCTTCGTAACTACTTGACCTCTGAAAGATTTACCCCCTTCACGATCAGGCCATTTTTTTTGCAATGCAGCACTGCGTTCCTTTAACCACTTCCACACCCTAGGGCAGTGATGGCGAACCTTGGCACTCCAGATGTTTTTGAACTACATTTCCCATGATGCTCAACTACACTGCAGAGTACATGAGCATCATGGGAAATGTAGTTCCAAAACATCTGGAGTGCCAAGGTTCACCATCACTGCCCTAGGGAATAAAATGGCGGCCGTTGTAACTTTTTATCTCGCACGGTATTTACGCAATAATATTTCAAACGCCTTTTTTTGGGGGGGTGGTTTCATTAACCACTTCCAGACCTTAGGTGTTTTTCAGATTCGGTGTTTGCAAGACTAAAACCGTTTTTTCTGCTAGAAAATTACTTAAAACCCCCAAACATTATATATTTTTTTTTTCTCTAACACCCTAGAGAATAAAATAGTGGTCATTCCAATACTTTTTGTCACACCGTATTTGCGCAGCGGTCTTACAAGCGCACTTTTTTTGGAAAAAAATCACTTTTTTGAATTAAAAAATAAGACAACAATAAATTTGGCCCAATTTTTTTATATATTTTGAAAGATAATGTTACGCCGAGTAAAATGATGCCCAACATGTCACGCTTAAAAATTGCGCCCGCTCGTGGCATGGCATCAAACTTTTACCCTAAAAAATCTCGATAGGCGATGTTTAAAAAATTCTAGAGATTGCATTTTTTGAGCTACAGAGGAGCTCTAGGGCTAGAATTATTGCTCTCGCTCTAACGATCGCAGCGATACCTCACTTGTGTGATTTGAACACCGTTTTCATATGCAGGCGCTACTCGCGTATGCGTTTGCTTCTGCGCGCGAACTCGCCGGGACGGGGCGCTTTAAAAAAAAAAATTTTTTGTTTTCTTATTTATTTTATTATTTTTTACACTGAAAAAAATAAATAAAAAATTTGATCACTTTTATTCCTATTACAAGGAATGTAAACATCCCTTGTAATAGAAAAAAGCACGACAGGTCCTCTTAAATATGAGATCTGGGGTCAAAAAGACCTCATATTTGGGCTTAAATGCAAAAAAAAAAAAAAAAGTCATTTTTTCAAATGACCAAAAAAAAAATTTGTCTCTTTAAGAGGCTGGGCGGGACTGACGTTTTGACGTCACTTCCGCCCAGCCGAGCTATGGGGACGGGCGAAGGAGATTTTTCCTTCAGTCTCGTCCCCGCTCACCAGCCGACAGCATCCGATCGCCTCCGCCGCTACCGACGGCTCCGGTAAGCGGCGGAGGGCGCAGGAGAGCGGCGGGAGCCCCTCTCCCGCCACCGATAACGGCGATCTCGCGGTGAATCCGCCGCGGAGACCGCCATTATCGGATTCCAGACCGCGCACACTAAAAATGGATACCTCGGTTGTGACAGCAGCTGCTGCCGTTACCGATATATCCATCTTTAAAAACAGGACGTACATCGTCGTGCGCAGGTCTGGAAGTGGTTAATTAAAAAATAACAAAAACAGTAAAGTTAGCCCAATTTTTTTGTATTTTTTACTATGAAAGATAATGTTACGCTGAGTAAATAGATACCCAACATGTCACGCTTTAAAATTGTGAACACTCATGGAATGTCGCCAAACTTCGGTACATAAAAATCTCCATAGGCGACGCTTTAAAGTATTTTTACAGGTTACCAGTTTAGAGTTACAGAGGAGGTCTAGTGCTAGAATTGTTGCTCTTACGCAAGCGGCGATATGACGGGTGGGAAGTGGCTAAATGACAATTGCGCAATGCTGTACTCAATTTGTCATTATATATTTATTTTCTAACACCCTATAGAATAAAATGGTGGTTATTGTAATACTTGCGCAGCGGTCTTACAAGCGCACTTTATTAAATTAAAAAAATAAGACAACAGTAACGTTGGCCCAATTTTTTTTATATTATGAAAGATAATGTTACGCCGAGTAAATTGATACCCAACATGTTACGCTTCAAAATTGCGTCCGCTCGTGGAATGGCAACAAACTTTTACCCTTTAAAAATCGCCATAGGCAATGTTTAAAAAATTCTACAGGTTGCATGTTTTGAGTTACAGAGGAGGTCTAGGGCTAGAATTATTGCTCTCGCTCTACCAATTGTGGCGATACCTCACGTGTGTGGTTTGAACACCACTTTCATATGTGTGCTCTACTCACGTATGCATTTGCACGCAAGCTCGGCGGGACGGGCATGTTCCTGGCTCCTAACTTTTAAGATTCCAAGCAAATTTGTCAAGCCCTGTAATTAGGGGAGCTGAACACAGAAGGCTTTTTACCTTCTTGTAGAAAATGCATTAACGTACAAAACATTGGTCTTTTTTGTATATATTGCAAAAAATAAAAACTGTAGAGGTGATCAAATACCACCAAAAGAAAGCTATATTTGTTGGAGGGGGGAAAAAAGGAAAATTGTATTTATTTTAGGGGGGGTAAAACCTTCCAGGGCTGAAGTGGTTAAAGTGTACCCCCCCAACTCTTTAGGGTCTATGCTATATATAAATACTTTTTTGGGGGGTTACAAGTAATTTTCTAGGGGAAAAAAATATATAATAAAAATACTAATTTAACCACTTAAGCCCCGGACCTTTAGGCAGCTAAATGCCCAGGCCGGGTTTTGCGATTCGGCACTGCGTCCCTTTAACAGACAATTGCACGGTCGTGCGACGTGGCTCCCAAACAAAATTGACGTCCTTTTTTTCCCACAAATAGAGCTTTCTTTTGGTGGTATTTGATCACCTCTGCAGTTTTTATTTTTTGCGCTATAAACAAAAATAGAGCGTCAATTTTGAAAAAAATGCAATATTTTTTACTTTTTGCTATAATAAATATCCCCCAAAAACATATATATATATATATATAAAAAAAAAAATCCTCGGTTTAGGCCAATACGTATTCTTCTACCTATTTTTGGTAAAAAAAAAAAAAAACGCAATAAGCGTTTATCGATTGGTTTGCGCAAAATTTATAGCGTTTACAAAATAGGGGATAATTTTATTATTTTTTTTTTTACTACTAATGGCGGCGAATAGCGATTTTTTTTTTTTCGTGACTGCGACATTATGGCGGACACTTCTGACACATTTTTGGGACCATTGTCATTTTCACAGCAAAAAATGCATTTAAATTGCATTGTTTATTGTGAAAATGACAGTTGCAGTTTGGGAGTTAACCACAGGGGGCGCAGAAGGAGTTATGCTTCACCTAGTGTGTGTTTACAACTGTAGGGGGGTGTGGCTGTAGGTCTGACGTCATCGATCGTGTCTCCCCTATAAAAGGGATCACACGATCGATGCAGCCGCCACAGTGAAGCAGTGTTTACATACGGCTCTCCCCGTTCTTCAGCTCCGGGGAGCGATCGCGAGGGAGCGGCTATAAACGAATAGCCTCGTCCCCGATCGCTCCCTGACGTTTTCCAACCGCCGCATGTAGCGGGGGGGGGGGGGGGGACGGGTCCCCGACCGGACCCCCGACAAGGCAGGGACGTACATGTACGCCCATATGCCTGTACGTGCCATTCTGTGGACGTACATATACATGCAGCAGTCGTTAAGCGGTTAAACAAAGTCCCAGAAAAGGCCTGGTCAGCAAGGGGCTAAAACTGACATTCGCCTACCAAGGTATTTTGAATTTTGCATAACTTCTCCCAAGAGCCAGCCAACCTCCTGTTTGCATAAGGAAGGAGTAGTACTGGGGCAGGGTGCTGTGATACTTACAGGAAGTACAGCACTCGGACGGCTCCTCCTGCCAGCATTGCATAGAGAAATACCCAGTGATGACACCCAGCAGGAAATCTAGATAAAAAAAATGCTACAGAAAGTATTATTTGATGCCGACAGGCACATTTGAAATCCGCTCACAATAATATAACAGATCTTCTCTTTTCTCTTACCAGATCATCTGGGGAAAAACCTACCGACCCCAAATCCTTACCTGACCTCAGTGGGTACCAGATCCGGGTGTGAGTGCCCTGTACCACCTTCATCCCATCTGGGATTGGATATGAACTCTGCCCCTTTTAGATGTAGATGACCCTGCCCCATTTGTGTCAGGCCCAGGACGGCAGGCGCGCTGAACGCCCACGATCCAACAGTGACGACTGCCGGAGGCGGAACTACAAATCAAGTGACGTGTATAGCTGGGTTCACGGCCACCTCCCTCCTTCCTCCCTCCCAACCTGGCTGTGACCAATCAGTAACCACTGTTGGAGGGGCTTCTGGTCAGAAATAATCTTTTAAAGTTTTGCCTTAGCACCATGCCACATGTGCCAGCCTATCGCCCTCATTCCCGCCAGTCGACCTACGTCCAGCGGAAAGCACCCTCACTACCGCCAGCTGACCCACGCCTGGCGGAGAGCCCACCCCATTGTCCAGCTATTTATTTATTCCAACACTTTTACACTGAATCCTAATAAAGCGGAAGATCTGCCATGTGTGTGTTTATTGTATGACGGAATAAAAGATCCGGCAATGTATTGTACAATTTATTACAACTATTCACACGTTGCAAACTTCTGCTCTCATCTAAAACATCTTCATATGTACAGATTTTACATACATGAACACTGTAAGGGAGCAGCACGTGTGGAACAGAAAATAACGCCACGTGGAAGCCCTGGACCTTACTGGGGGGGGGGTGGGGGCTGAAAATTAAAAAGAGACAGAGGAAATGTCCCAACTTGGGGAGGAGCTTCTTACTCCGGTTCTGGGGTTGAGAAGTCCAGGCTGAAGCGGGCCAGAAGGCAGAGATGGTCAGAGCAGCAGAAGGGGTTAGGGAGTCCTTGCCCTGCCCACAGATCATCCTCTGACAGCAGACACAGACGCCCCAACAGCTTCAGCTGGCCGTCCTGGAAGAAACGCAGACCTGGCAGGGGAACAAAAGACATGTAAGATGGGGACAGATGCAATACAATCTTAGCATGTTCTTGGCGTGTTGCTCACCCTGGTTGGTGCTGCATATCGGAACCGGCTCCGCAGAATAGAAGATGTAATCCACCGTGCTGCCGATTCCTAGCGGGAACGTTGTGACCTCGTGACGGTCTTTAGTGGGCAGGAAGTGGGTGTAAGCTGAGGTCAGCTGGAGCTGATGCTGCAATAAATGGGGTGTCCTGGGGGGCAGAGGACAGACAGATTAGTAACTGCACACAATAATATATACCATTCTACACACTGTACTGAACTATATCCCACAATACTGTAAGAGCTCTATATACACCTCTGTCAGGGGGACACGCATGAATTGTGTAAGGTAGGAACTGCTAATCTGAACCACGGCTTGACAGCAGAAGCTGTTCTTAGCCAGGCGGGGGGTGGAGTCCCGAGGTGAACCCAGGTACCTGTTGGAGTAGGGAGCGGTGCTCAGGCGGAGCCCCGAGTTGAATGCATTTACCAGTCAGCGCAGGGGATGGAGTCTCGAGGTAAATGCATTCACCTGTCAGGGCAAGGAGTGGTTCAGGATGGAGCCCCAAGGTGCACAGTTACCGGTCTGCACAGAGAGGCAGTTCACAGGTAGGTGGGGTGGAGCCTCAAGGTGAAAACAGTTGCTTGTTCGCTCAGAGGGCGGTTCTCAGGTAGCGGGATGGTGCCCAAGTTAAACGCAGTTACCCGTCACCAAAGGGGTCGGTTCTCAGGTGGGGTGGGGGGGTGGAGCCCCAAAAAAGTTACCTGTCTGCGCAGAGGGCGGTTCTCAGGCAGGGAATGGAGTCCTGAGTTTACCCAGTTACCTGTTGATGTAGGGAGCGGTTCTCAGGTAGGGGATAGAGTCCAAATTTCAATGCAGTTACCAGTCAATGCAGGAGGCGGGGATGAAGCATCAAGGTAAACACAGTTACCTGTCTGCGCAGAGGGTGGTTCTCAGGGGGATGAAGCATCGAGCTGAACACAGTTTGCTGTCTGCGCAGAGGGTGGTTCTCAGGTAGGGGGATGAAGCATCGAGCTGAACAGTTTCCTGTCTGCGCAGAGGGTGGTTCTCAGGTAGGGGGATGGAGTCTCAAGGTGAACAGTTAACCGTCTACGCAAAGGGTGGTTCTCAGGTAGGGGGATGAAGTCTCAAGGTGAACACAGTTTTCTGTCTGCGCAGAGGGCAGTTCTCATATAGGGGGATGGAGCCTTGAGGTGAACACAGTTACCCGTCAGCATAGGGTGCGGTTCTCAGGCAGGGGGATGGAGCCTCAAGGTGAACACAGTTTCCTGTCTGCGCAGAGGGCGGTTCTCATGAAGGGGGATGGAGCCTTGAGGTAAACACAATTACCCATCTGCACAGGGGGTGGAGCCTGAGGTGAATGCAATTATCTGGCTGCGCAGGGGGGCGGTCCTCAGGGTGGGGATGGTGCCCCAAGGTGAACACAGTTACCTGTCTGTGCAGGGAGTGGTTCTTATGCAAGGGACTGAGCCAAAAGGTGGACACAGTTACCTGCCGACACAGAAAGGCTGAGTGCAAAGGTAAAAGTGGTTACCCATCAGCACAAAGGGCTGTTTTCAGGAAGTGGGGCAGAGCACAGACGTAAACGCAGCTACCGGTCAGCACAGGAGGCGGGAAACAGAATTAAATGTAGCGTGGGTAGGGGGGCTTGGCTTCTTTGGTCAGGGGGGTAGAGCACAAAAGTAAAACGCAGTTACCTGTCAGCACAAGGTGGAAGGGGGGGGGGACACAGATGTAAATGTAGTTAACATTTAGTGCCGGGGGCAGTTCTCAGTAAGCTCCATCCAATTCTAAGATGGGGACAGCTGGCAGGATCTTGCAGCAGAATTTATATGATGTCTTCCATAATGCTGTAGCTGTCATCTATTACTCAGAAGTTTCTTACAGTCACTAACATTATGGTGGCAGATCGGCACCTGAATTGCGGCCTGGCAAGTCCCCAGCAACACAGAACATACATGCCAAGTGCTGCCCACCTCCCCTTCATCCCGGCCCTTCCTGTGAGTACCTGAGCAGTGAATCCGGTGGGTCTGGGAAGATCCCTGCCTGAGCCGCAGCTGCCTGTGAATCTGTCAGACACAGATGGGGAAGATGTTACAGCAGCCATAGTAGAGGACACATTTCTCTCTCTCCTGCTTACATTCACCCACCTGGACTATTGTCCGTCACCCCCTTGATCAGCACAAGGTTTTGGGGGCGCTGAAGGGCATACTCGCAATACCGAAACTCCAAGATGCTCTGGCGGGTGTACGTCTTTCTATCTAATGGCACAAAGACAAATCATAGATATGAATCTCCCTGTTGAGTCATGAATCTCCCTTTTGAGTCATAGGTGGGACAGGGTAAGGATGAGTGATCTCACCTTCGACCATTGGTGGCCTCGCCGCCACGTACCGGCATCGGTCATTGACCCCCAGAATGTCCGGCAACAGAGGAAAAGGCAGAACCCGGGACTGTGGAACTTCCCAGTATTGATCCTGGCCAGACACCTAGGAGAAAAGGCAACAGTTAGATGGAATAGAGAAAATGGCCAATCCCCATGCGCTATACCAACCCCCACCTTCCATGCTGGTATGCTGCGACAGTTCAGGAAGCCATTGTGCAGCAGCTGGTAAAGGGGAGAACTGGGTGTTGCGTTTAAATCTCCACACAGGATGATCGGGCATCGCTGACCTTCAGGGGTATGGGATAACTTATCCACCTCTGCCAGGAGAAGTGCCAACTGTGCCAGCTTAATGTCCCCTCGGCGGGGGTTGTAGAGAAGGTGTGTGTTAGCGACGCACAGGCTGGGGGGGTTGAGCCCATCTGGTGCCTCCTCAGACAGCACTGGCCGCAGCAACAGCACCAGTCCCACATTGTCACGATTCAGGACACCAACAGCCGGCCGGAAATACTCCACATGACTTTCCAGGAGCAGAGTGAAGCGCTGAGTCTTGAAGAAAGTAGCGCAACCATCGGTTTTCCGACCCGTCCGCCGCTTGTAGTGACAGCTATACCCTACGGAGAAACAGAGGGGTCAGCACACAGCACCCCCTTCTGGTGGCTGCAAAGAGGCGCAAAGTGGTACAAAGAGGAGCATTACCCAAAGCACTAAGGCTGGGCTGGATCTGATCTTTGTAGTGATTTTCCTGAACCTCCTGGAGACACAGAATCTGTGAGAGATCAAACATTGTTTATTATATATTCCGACATAATCCACGGTGCTGAACAGAGAACACTGAGCCAGTCACATCAGTCTCTGCAACAGAAGAGCTTACACTTTACTGACCCACCTGAATCATACACTATTGTTATTATACATTTACATACACACAAAGGCAGTATATGACAACTGAACGACAGGTATTGCAACAGCTGTACAGGTATGACATGGGAGTAATGGGTATGGCACAGGAGGTACAGGTATTTTACAAGCAATATGGGTAAACACAGGCAGTACAGGTATGGAACAGGGAGTACAGGTGTAGCACAGGCAGTACAGATATGGCATAGGTGAGATTGGATAGAACAATGAGGGGGTGGTATGACACAGGCAGTACAGGTATAGTACAGATATGGCATAGGTGATATGGAAATAACAAAGAGGGGGTGGGTATGACACAGGCAGTACAGATATGGCATAGGTGGTATGACACAGGCAGCATAAGTATGGGACAGGCAGTACAGATATAGATATAACAAAGAGGGGGTGGGTATGACACAGGCAGTACAGATATGGCATAGGTGATATAACAAAGAGGGGGTTGGTATGACACAGGCAGGATAAGTATGGGACAGGCAGTACAGATATAGATATAACAAAGAGGGGGTGGGTATATAACAAGCAGTATAGGTTTGGGACAGGCAGTACAGGTGATATAGATATAACAAATAGCGGGTGGGTATGACACAGGCAGTACAGGTATGGGACAGGGGGTATGAGCATGATACTGGGGGTGCAGGTTTGACATAGGGTCCAATATAAAGTAAGCACATCCACGACAATTTAGATGCACCAAATAAGATAATGTGATTGTAAAGGCTTAAATAGTTTATAAAATAACAAACTTGTAATACTTACCTTCTCTGTGCAATGGAATTTCACAGAGAAACCCCAAACCTCCTCTTCTGGGGGTCCTCCTCTTGCACTCCTTCTCTTTATGTGCAACCATAGCAAGTTGCTTACTATGGGGTTGCACGTGCAGGCTCACTTCCAAGCCTGCACGGAAGGGTGTCCAAAGACACACACAGCATGGCTAAGGCTGGGTTCACACTACTACACTACTTTCTTGTCCAATATTTTTTATTAAATTTTTCAAAAAACTACTTTCATCCTACTTTGCTCTGCTACATTGGTCCTACATTTATCCTACATTGGTCCTACATTTATCCTACATTCATGAACAGGATACTACTTTGGTCCGACTTCAATGATATTCAATGGGCCTGAAGTAGGATCAATGTAGGACCAAAAGTAGTACAGGGAGCATTTTCAAAGTCGGACCGACTTGTGTAGGACGCTACAAGACGCTCTCATAGGGAAACATTGAACACAGAGCAAAGTAGGATGAAAGTAGTGTAGTAGTGTGAACCCAGCCTGAGAAAGAAGAGAGAGAGCCACTACAGATCAGCACATCTCTGGATTGAGTGAGGACTTAGATAAGTATTTAGGAGGGTACGAGGGCAATACAAATACTAAGACATTTTTTTTTTACCTCCATGCAGGGAATGCATGGAGGTAAAAAAAAAAAAAAAAGTCTTGGCTTTACAACCACTTTAGGTACAAAAGTAGTCAGGGATAAAAATAAAATATACAAACTATAATATGTGTAAATCATAACAGGGAAGCATGAGATACAAAACAGCAGAAAACAACATATCAGATACAAGGTACAGTCATCATAAAGATGACAGCCCAAAATGTTGCTGCATCTTTGATTTGCCTTATTATTGTTCTTTGTATCTGAAACTATTAATTATTTTCTGCCATGTATGTATTTTTCTTCACTATACACACACACACATATGATACTTTGTGTATCTCGTTTATTATCCCTATGTTATTATGTATGTAATATATATTGTGGCCATCTGGGTTTGGTGAGGTTACCCCATAAAGTCAGTTTAAGCACCCTTGTGTTCTTTCTTATACTCTACATTCACTTGGGAATAGGTGTGCAAGACACAATCTCTATTCATTTGTGTGTGACATAGGGGGGCAGGGGGATGACACAGGGGGTACAGGTATAGCACAGGTAATACAGGTATGACATAGGCAGTACAGGGGTACAAGTATGACACAAGGGGGTTTGGGGGTTCAGATATGACACATGAGGTGCAGGTACGATCCAAAGGGTGTGAAACAGGAGGTACAGGTATAGCAAAGGCAGTACAGATATGGCACGGGGGGTAGAGGTATGGTGCAGAAGGTACAGATATGGCACAGGGGGTAGAGGTATGGTGCAGAAGGTACAGGTATAGCAAAGGCAGTACAGATATGGCACGGGGGTAGAGGTATGGTGCAGAAGGTACAGGTATGGCACAGGGGGTAAAGGTATGGCGCAGAAGGTACAGATATGGCACATGGGGTAGAGGTATAGCACAGGGGGTACAGGTACAGCACAGGAGGTGACTCACATCGGCCTCCCAGTGCTGCAGCTCCTGGAGCAAGTTGGGCCAGCGGTAGTCCCAGTGCAGGATGGAGGGAGGGCAGTGCTGGTACAGGTGGGGGTTCTGCTCGATCAGGTCCTGAGAAAGAATATTGTAGGACAGGACGGTGAAATCAAACTGCTTCTCACCCAGTTCAACCAAATCCGGATTGTACAAATCCTGCCAATCCCTCCACAGGACCTCTGCCGGGACAGAAGAGAGCACAGCGCTGACTGAGCAATACGTGGCAGTGTGTATAGCAATGTGTCAGTGTATAAGGCAGTGTGCATGTCAATGTAAGTGGCAGTGTGTATAGCAATGTGTCGGTGTATAAGGCAGTGTGCATGTCAATGTAAGTGGCAGTGTGTATAGCAATGTGTCGGTGTATATGGCAGTGTGCGTGTCAATGTAAGTGGCAGTGTGTATAGCAATGTGTCGGTGTATATGGCAGTGTGCGTGTCAATGTAAGTGGCAGTGTGCGTGTCAATGTAAGTGGCAGTGTGCGTGTCAATGTAAGTGGCAGTGTGCGTGTCAATGTAAGTGGCAGTGTGTATAGCAATGTGTCGGTGTATAAGGCAGTGTGCGTGTCAATGTAAGTGGCAGTGTGCGTGTCAATGTAAGTGGCAGTGTGTATAGCAATGTGTTGGTGTATATGGCAGCATATAAGGCAGCGTGTCAGTATGTTTATTTGGCAGTGTGTTGCACAGTATACATGTCAGTTTGTACTCACCGTGGTAGACGATGGGCTGTGGAAGGGTCTGCTCTATGTCCCCCATCTGCCATTTCTTTTCCTGCTCCCCATCTTTATCTTTCTTGTCTTGGCGTAGTTTCCAGTCCACCACAGCCGAGTCTTCTTCCCAGGATCCCCCCACTTGGGGTGTCTTCTCCTCCCTCAGTATTGGGGTCTCTGTGGTTCTCTCTACACTCTCCATGTTAGCAGAGCGCCATCATCTGTCCTGTGTGGGAGTAGTACTGCCTTCATTATATTCTACAGAAGTACCACCCCCACCCCTCGCCCTTGGGACATGTGTGACCCCAAACATCACTGCTATATTGATACACGAGCATCTGGGATAATGACACACTGACTATTGGGGCCCTCGATGTACACACAATGACATTAGCCCCTTCCCCTATAATGACACCCCGACTATAGAGGCTCTTAATGTACACACAATGACATCAGGGGCCCCCCTACACTGACTACAGGGCCCCCCTATACAGACAAACTGATTACAAGCGCCCTTGATGTGCACACAATGACATCAAGGGTCCCCCTATAACAATACGCTGACTACAGGGGCCCTTAATGTACACACAATTACATCAGGGGCCCCCCTATAATGACACACTGACTACATGGGCCCTTGATGTACACACAATTATATCAGGGGCCCCCTTTTACTGACACACCGACTACAGAGGCCCTTAATGTACACAAAATTACATCAGGGGCTCCCCTATACTGACACACTGACTACAGGGGCCCTTGATGTACACACAATTTTATCAGGGGTCCCCTTTTACTGACACACCGACTACAGAGGCCCTTAATGTACACAAAATGACATCAGGGGCCCCCTATACTGACACACTAGCATCAGAGGACCACACTACACTGATATTTGACCCGCCGGAAGTGTTTGTGTTTAGGACATTTTGGGGTGTTTTCTCCTCCCTCAGTATTGGAGTCTCTGTGGTTCTCTCTACACTCTCCATGTTAGCAGAGCACCATCATCTGTCCTGTGTGAGTAGAATAATTGTCATTATATTCTACAAATGAAGACCACCCCTCCCCCGGGGACGTGTGACCCCCAAATATCACCGCTATACTGACATGTGGAAACACGGGCCCCCACTATACTGACAGCCCGCCACCGGGGGTCCTCCCTATACAAACACACTGACAACAAGGGTCCCGCAGGAAGTGTCTGTGTTTAGGGCATCGCTCGCCCCGCCCATTTTTGGGGTGTCTCACCCGCCTCCTACACACCCGATTATCTTCTACTTCGGATAAACTTCCGCTTATCCTCGAGTCACACCACGTGTTTCCGGTCACAACAAAAATACACATACGTCATTTCCGGTTGAGCGGAACGTCCCCTGGTGTATGTCCTGCCCACTACGTAATACGTATGCGGTTTGCTCTCCACAGGGACACCTCCCTCCCCTGGCAGTGATCTCCAGGGTGACCCCGCCTACCCCACACTGATATCACCAGGGACCCCCCTCCTTCCTCCCCACACTGATATCACCAGGGACCCCCCTCCTTCCTCCCCACACTGATATCACCAGGGACACCCCCTCCCTCCTCCTCACACTGATATCACCAGGGACACCCCCTCCCTCCTCCTCACACTGATATCACCAGGGACACCCCCCTCCCTCCCTACACTGATATCACCAGGGACACCCCCCCTCCCTCCTCACCCATACTGATATCACCAGGGACACCCCCTCCCTTCTCACCCACACTGATATCACCAGGGACACCCCCCTCCCTCCTCGCCCACACTGATATCACCAGGGACACCCCCTCCCTTCTCACCCACACTGATATCACCAGGGACACCCCCTCCCTCCTCGCCCACACTGATATCACCAGGGACCCCCCTCCTTCCTCCCCACACTGATATCACCAGGGACACCCCCTCCCTCCTCACCCACACTGATATCACCAGGAACCCCCCTCCTTCCTCCCCACACTGATATCACCAGGGACACCCCCCCTCCCTCCTCACCCACACTGATATCACCAGGGACACCCCCCTCCTTCCTCCCCACACTGATATCACCAGGGACACCCCCTCCCTCCTCCCCACACTGATATCACCAGGGACACCCCCTCCCTCCTCCTCACACTGATATCACCAGGGACACCCCCCTCCCTCCCTACACTGATATCACCAGGGACACCCCCCCTCCCTCCTCACCCATACTGATATCACCAGGGACACCCCCTCCCTTCTCACCCACACTGATATCACCAGGGACACCCCCCTCCCTCCTCGCCCACACTGATATCACCAGGGACACCCCCTCCCTTCTCACCCACACTGATATCACCAGGGACACCCCCTCCCTCCTCGCCCACACTGATATCATCAGGGACACCCCCCTCCTTCCTCCCCACACTGATATCACCAGGGACACCCCCTCCCTTCTCACCCACACTGATATCACCAGGGACACCCCCTCCCTCCTCGCCCACACTGATATCACCAGGAACCCCCCTCCTTCCTCTCCACACTGATATCACCAGGGACACCCCCTCCTTCCTCCCCACACTGATATCACCAGGGACACCCCCCTTCCTCCTCCCCACACTGATATCACCAGGGACACCCCACTCCCTCCTCACCCACACTGATATCACCAGGGACACCCCCTCCTTCCTCCCCACACTGATATCACCAGGGACACCCCCCTCCTTCCTCCCCACACTGATCTCACCAGGGACACCCCTCCCTTCTCACCCATACTGATATCACCAGGGACACCCCCCCTCCCTCCTCACCCACACTGATATCACCAGGGACACCCCCTTCCTCCTCCCCACACTGATATCACCAGGGACACCCCCTCCTTCCTCCCCACACTGATATCCCCAGGGACACACCCTCCTCACCCACACTGATATCACCAGGGACACCCCCTCCTTCCTCCCCACACTGATATCACCAGAGACACCCCCTTCCTCCTCCCCACACTGATATCACCAGGGACACCCCCTTCCTCCTCCCCACACTGATATCACCAGGGACACCCCCTCCTTCCTCCCCACACTGATATCACCAGGGACACCCCCTCCCTCCTCACCCACACTGATATCACCAGGAACCCCCTCCTTCCTCCCCACACTGATATCACCAGGGACAACCCCCTTCCTCCTCCCCACACTGATATCACCAGGAACCCCCTCCTTCCTCCCACACTGATATCACCAGGGACACCCCCCTCCCTCCTCACCCACACTGATCTCTCCAGGGACATCCCACTCCCTCCTCACCCACACTGATATCACCAGGGACACCCCCTCCCTCACACTGATATCACCAGGGACCCCCTTCCTCCTCTCACACACCGATATCACCAGGGATCCCCCTCCTCCCCCACACTGATATCACCAGGGACACCCCCTCCCACACACTGATATCACCAGGGACCCCTTCCTCCTCCCACACACTGATATCACCAGGGACACCCCCTCCCACACACTGATATCACCAGGGACCCCCTTCCTCCTCCCACACACTGATATCACCAGGGACACCCCCTCTCCCAGCAGTGATCTCCAGGATGACCCCCCCCCCCCACTGATATTACCAGGGACACCCCCTCTCCCAGAAGTGATCTCCAGGATGACCCCCCCACTGATATTACCAGGGACACCCCCTCCCCCACCAGTGATCTCCAGGATGACTCCCCCCCCCCACTGATATCACCAGGGACACCCCCTCCCCCACCAGTGATCTCCAGGATGACTCCCCCCCCCACTGATATCACCAGGGACACCCCCTCCCTCCTCACCCACACTGATCTCTCCAGGGACCATCCTCCCCACACTGATATCACCAGGGACACCCCCCCCCCCACACTGATATCACCAGGGACATCCCACCCCCTCCTCACCCACACTGATATCACCAGGGACACCCCCTCCCTCACACTGATATCACCAGGGACCCCCTTCCTCCTCTCACTCACTGATATCACCAGGGACACCCCCTCCCACACACTGATATCACCAGGGACACCCCCTCCCACACACTGATATCACCAGGGACCCCTTCCTCCTCCCACACACTGATATCACCAGGGACACCCCCTCCCACACACTGATATCACCAGGGACCCCCTTTCTCCTCCCACACACTGATATCACCAGGGACACCCCCTCCCACACACTGATATCACCAGGGACCCCCTTCCTCCTCCCACACACTGATATTACCAGGGACACCCCCTCTCCCAGCAGTGATCTCCAGGATGACCCCCCCCCCACTGATATTACCAGGGACACCCACCAGTGATCTCCAGGATGACCCCCCCACACTGATATTACCAGGGACACCCACCAGTGATCTCCAGGATGATCCCCCCTCCCCCACAATGATCCCCAGGGACACCCCCTCCCCCAGCAGTGATTTTCAGGATGACCCCCCCCCCCCACACACTAATCCCCAGGGACACACCCACCAGTGATCTTCAGGATGATCCCCCCCTCCACCCCACTGATCCCCATGGACATCCCCTCCCCCAGCAGTGATCTCCAGGATACCCCCCCCCCACTGTTCCACCCCACTGATTGATCCCCAAGGACACACCCTCCCCCTAAATCAATTTCCCGGGACACACCTGTCCACCAGCAGTGATCTGCGGGGTGACTCCCCCTCCACACCACTGATCCCCATGGACACCTCCTCCCTACACAGGTGTTCAGGGACACCCCCTTCCCTCACACTGATCCACAGGGACACCCCCTTCCCTCACACTGATCCACAGGGACACCCCCTTCCCTCACACTGATCCACAGGGACACCCCCTTCCCTCACACTGATCCACAGGGCCACCCCCTCCATTCCCATACTGATCTCCAGGGTGACCCCTTTCTCCATAGGACATGCACTGATGCTCGGTCAGGTTATAGTTGGTCTGAAGGGCATTCAGTGCAACATGAGGTCCGGTGGTGGTAGAGGGGCAGTTTGTACACTATGGGGGGGATGGCATGGGCACTATGAGGTGGGGTAGAATCCTAGAACGTTTCTGCTTCCTCCTTCCTTGATTACTGAGATAGCCCAGGCAAGTGATGGGATCAGGTAATATATTAAGTATTGGCTCTGAGCCCAGGCAGGTGGTGCGGGTTCAGGTGACATATCAAGTGTCCGCTTTACCAGGGCAGAAGGTGCGAGGGATGGAGGGTTTGAATGATGGAGTCAAGTGACATATCATGTCCCAGTGCTTCGTGAGCTCATGTCATTTGACCGGCATCTGTCACACGTTGGGAAGAAGATGGCTAAACTTTGTGAGGAACTGCAGAGTCTGTCATTGTGTCCTGGCGGGGGGCAGAGTTGGGTAGATCCGTATGATACTGACCTGGAGCCAGAAGGTGAGTACTGAAGAGGCTCATGAGTACTGGAGAAGGTAAGTGAGCATTGAGGAGGGGGGGGGGGAGGACAGGAGAGAGAGGTGAGTACAAGAGAGTGGGTGGTGATTACCGGAGAGGTTGGTGAGTGCCAGAGAGGTGGCAGAATAGTGGAAAGGGAATGAGTAATGGAAAGGGTAGCAAGTAGCTGAGCTGAAGATGAGTACCACACAGGTTGGTGAGTAGTGGAGAGGGAGATGAGCAGAAAAGTGAGAGAGGAGTATTGGAGGAGTAAGTGAGTACTGGGTCGGGGGAGAGTACTAGAAAGGAGTGAGTCTTGATGAGGGAGGTGAATACTCGTGGGGGGGTACCTGAGACATGGGTGAGTATCAGAGAGGTTGGTGAGTAATGGAAAGGGAAGAAAGTAGCTGAGAGGGAGAGGAGTGCCAGACAGGTTGGTGAGTAGCGGAGAGGGAGGTGAATACTGTGGAGGAAAAAGAGCAGCAACGTTAGAGGTGAGTATTGGAGGAGTAAAATACCGGAGAGAGGGATGAGCAGCAAAGTGGGAGATAAGTGTGGGGGGAGAGTACTAGAGAGGAGTGATACTTTTATAAGTGAGGTGAATAATGGAGGGGGGTACCTGAGACATGGGTGAGTACTAAGGATGAGCTCTGGCGTGTTCGCATAGAACACGTGCAGAGCCCGTGAGGAAGTGTGCACGGCGCTGCGCTAATCACAGCCAGGGAGACATTGTCCCGATGCTCGGCTGCAGAGATCGGGAAATGTCTCCCTGGCTGTTATTAGCGCAGCGCCGTGCACACTTTCTGGCGGGCTCTGCACGTGTTCTATGCGAACACGCCAGAGCTCATCCTTAGTGAGGACAAGAGAGGTTGGTGAGTAGTGGAGAGGGGGTGAGTAATGGAAAGGGTAGCAAGTAGCTGAGAGGGAGATGAGTACTGGAGAGGGGGTGAGTGAGCGAGGTGAATACTGAAGAGGGAGATGAGTACTGGAGAGGGGGTGAGTGAGCGAGGTGAGTACTGGAGAGGGGGTGAGTGAGCGAGGTGAGTACTGGAGAGGGGGTGAGTGAGCGAGGTGAATACTGGAGAGGTAGATGAGTACTGGAGAGGGGGTGAGTGAGCGAGGTGAATACTGGAGAGGGAGATGAGTACTGGAGAGGGGGTGAGTGAGCGAGGTGAATACTGGAGAGGGGGTGAGTGAGTGAGGTGAATACTGGAGAGGGAGATGAGTACTGGAGAGGGGATGAGTGAGCGAGGTGAATACTGGAGAGGGAGATGAGTACTGGAGAGGGGGTGAGTGAGCGAGGTGAATACTGGAGAGGGAGATGAGTACTGGAGAGGGGATGAGTGAGCGAGGTGAATACTGGAGAGGGAGATGAGTACTGGAGAGGGGGTGAGTGAGCGAGGTGAATACTGGAGAGGGAGATGAGTACTGGAGAAGGGATGAGTGAGCGAGGTGAATACTGGAGAGGGAGATGAGTACTGGAGAGGGGGTGAGTGAGCGAGGTGAATACTGGAGAGGGGGTGAGTGAGCGAGGTGAATACTGGAGAGGGAGATGAGTACTGAAGAGGCGGTGAGGGGGTGAGTGAGCGAGGTGAATACTGGAGAGGGAGATGAGTACTGGAGAAGGGGTGAGTGAGCGAGATGAATACTGGAGAGGGAGATGAGTACTGGAGAGGGGGTGAGTGAGCGAGGTGAATACTGGAGAGGGAGATGAGTACTGGAGAGGGGGTGAGTGAGCGAGGTGAATACTGGAGAGGGAGATGAGTACTGGAGAGGGGGTGAGTGAGCGAGGTGAATACTGGAGAGGGAGATGAGTACTGGAGAGGGGGTGAGTGAGCAAGGTATATACTGGAAAGGGGGATGAGCAGCAAAGTGAGAGATGCGTATTGGAGTAATGATGGGCTCAGTCATGTTCGTAGCTCCGCATGCCCGAGCCTGCCAGGAAGCTTGCACTGCGAAGCGCTAATCACAGGCAGTGAGACATTTTCCGATCCGCGGCTGTAGAGATCGGGAAATGTCTCACTTCCTGTGATTAGCGCTGCGCAGTGTAAGCTTCCTGGCGGGCTAGGGCATGTGGAGCTGAGAACACGCCTGAGCCCATCCTTTTATTGGAGGAGTAAGTGAGTACAGGGCGGGGGGAGAGTAAGTCCTGAAGAGGGAGGTGAATACTGGTGGGGGGTACTGGAGAGGTTGGTGAGTACCGGAGAAGGAAGTGAATAATAGAGAGGCGAGTACAGGAAAGAGGAATGAGTAGCGGAGAGAGAGATGAGTACCAGGGAGGGGGTGAGTAGCAGAGAGGAGGGGGAGTACTGAAGAGGGTAGCATTGTGGTGAGGGTGGCGAGTAGGGTGAGTATGAGAGATGCCTCCTTCTGCCATGATTGTGTTTGGTAAGGTATATGTACACATACTATATATGTCTGCTCATTATGGTAGTGGTGTCCACACATGGCCAATCTGCTCTTAACTGCCTGTCTATGGGACGTTGCATCTGATTGGTTAAAGATTTGTAAATGGCCATTTTACTACATTCCTAGCTTTCACCTTCTTCTTCAGAATTAGAGCAGAGCTCTCCGGAAGACCCCCAGAGAAACGTGTACCTACAGGCATGCCAGAAGGCAGGTGTCGTGCCCATCTCATACTACCTTCGCCATATGAATGATAAATGTCTGAAGCTCAACCACCATGGACTGGGGCCCCGGGGAGCTGGTGCATTAGCCAAGTCACTGATGGTAAGTGTGACCTCACTGAATGTAGGAAATCATATGATGAGGGACATCTTCATAAGATGAGGAGAAGCAAATGGTTTTAGCAGCCAACCCCCAAGCTGTGTATTCCATGGTGGCTTCTTCCCGTCTGGGCAGAATGATGATTGTGGCCCCTGTAGGATATCGCATGAAGGGCCCCTCTTACAACTTCGTTCCTGCCTGTGCGGAGGGATATTTGGGTCCCCTGTAGGACATAACATGCAGAGCCCCTCTTACAGTTCCTCTCCTGTCTTGCAGTTGAATAGCAGCATCACCCACCTGAGTCTGGAGGACAATGCCATCGGGGCTGATGGGTTGGCGAAATTGGTGAAGGGGCTGAGAGGGAGCTGCCATATCCAGGAGCTGGTAAGTTTGTATTCGTATTCGGTGGTGATAAATGTTGACTCTCATGCCCCGTACACACGACGGCGAGTTCAGTGTGGAAGCCGCCGAGGAGCTCGGCGGGCCGACTTTCCTCATTGAACAACGAGGAAATAGAGAACATGTTCTCTTTTCGGCCCGACGAGTTCCTCGACGGGTTCCTCGCTGAAAAGTGTACACACGACCGAGTTTCTCGGCAGAATCCAGCTCCGACCGAGTTTCTGGCTGAATTCTGCCGAGAAACTCGGTCGTGTGTACGGGGCCTCACACTGTGCCCTTCTGTTCCAGAATCTCTCCAACAACAGCCTGAGTGAGGTTGGCTCTGAGCTGGTCTGCAAGATGATACTGGAAAACGTGTCTCTGCTCCGTATCCATCTGGCACGTAAGTTACACCGGCAACTCAAAACCGTTGCTGTGTCAACATACATTTTATCACTTTTTATCATTACATGTATAAAAAAAAAAGCTAAGAGCTCTACCAGTAATGACAACATAATACTGCACTATTCATTGGTAATGTACAATATTTTGTCATTACTGGTAGAGCTCTAAGCTTTTATCCATGTTGCATAGATTGAATAAAATGTTTTATAGGATTTTTCTCTGTTATTGTGGGTGGTTGACTATATAAGCCTTCACAGCTTAAACTGGTAACTCTCCAGCTGTTGTAAAACTACAAGTCCCATGAGGCATTGCAAGGCTGACAACTACAAGCATGACTCCCACAGGCAGAGGCATGATGGAACTTGTAGTTTCACAACAGATGGAGGGCCGCCAGTTTGAGACCCCTGAGCATGGGCACTTATAGGTAGATTCAGGTAGCATGGCTTAATGTTACGGCGGCGTAGCTTAGCCTGTTTAGGCTACGCCGCCGTAAATTAGCTAGGCTAGTAGTGATTTTCAATCTACTTACCTGCTAATCTACGGCGGCGTAGCCTCAAACAAGCGGGCGTAAGGGCGCCTAATTCAAATGACTTGGAGGGGGGCGTGTATCATGGTAATGAGGCTTGACCTCACGTTTTTGATGTTTTTTTACACTGCGTATGTGCCGGGCGACTACATTTCCCAGTGCGCATTGCGGCTAAGTACGCCGTACGGGCCTATTGATTTAGACGTGGACGTAAACGACATAAATCCCGATTCGCGGACGACTTACGCAAACGACATAAAAATTTCAAATTTTGCGGCGGGAACGGCGGCCATACTTAACATTACTATTCCACTAGAGCATAGATCTAACTTTAGGCGGCCTATCTCTTACGTAACCGGCGTAAAAGTACTGCATCGTCCTGGCGTTCGTTCTTGAATCGGCGTATCTCCTCATTTACATAATCTACGCCGGCCGCAATGGAAGCGCCATCTAGCGGCCATCAACAACATTGCAATCTAAGATAGGACGGCGCAAGCGCCCGTTCAGGTCCGCCTGAAAAAACTGAGAAAGGGGCCTAAGGGAAAAGATTTTTTACGACTGATTGGCAATGTAAGGGGCATTTTCCCTTTGCCTCCAGTGGACTAGTTTAAGCAGGGTTTCCTGGAAACCTGAATATTATTTCAAGGGTTCCTATAGGGTGAAATGGCTGAGAAAGAGACCGTTATAAACCATGGTTGGAGAAAGTTATAGAAGCGTGGTCTGGGGAGGTTATAGACAGCAGTCAGAGGATGTTATAGAGCAGCAATTAGCGGACCTCCAGCTGTTGCAAAACTACAAGTCCCATTATGCTTCTGCCTCTGGGTGTTATGGTTGTGGCTGTCAGAGTCTTGCTATGCCTCATGGGATTTGTAGTTCTGCAACATCTGGAGGTCCGCTAATTGCATATCCCCGTATAGAGCATGGGTCTTCAAACTACAGCCCTCCAGTTGTTCAGGAACTACAATTCCCATCATGCCTAGTCATGTCTGTGAATGTCAGTGTGTTACAATGCCTCATGGGATGTGTAGTTCTACAACAGCTGGAGGGCCGTAGTTTGAGAATCCCTGTTATAGAGGGATGGTCAGGATAGATGGCAATCAAAGAGGTTATAGGCTGTGGTCAAGGGGAGGCTGTAGATGGCAGTCAAGGAAGGTTATAGACATCACGGTGAAGCAAAGACGAGAATGACTTTTCTGGGTTTAGGTTTTTTATAAACCCAACTGGATAATATCGGTGAGAATATCGGGGTGTGATATAAAGGTCTTGTCCATGGGCAGATCGTCGGGTCGGATTTACGACAGCAGATCCCCACCTCATACTAGTACAGATAACCTTCTAGCCAACACGTGACATTGCACATTCCTCTGGGAGGATTTGGCACTTCCTTTATATGTTGGCTGTTTAGCTGCAGAAATATCTCTACAATATATGTGGAATTTAGCAGGTTGATAGGGTAATCATAACAACGTGGTGGCTCAATGCGACTGGCACTGCACTGACAAGCCATTCACCTCTGCAGCTAGGGGTTCGGATCCCGGTCTCGGCTACATGTGAATTGAGTTTGGCGGTCTCAGCCCGGCTCCCCGGTGGGTGTGCTATGCGAGGTAAGCCTGCGCTTAGTACGCCCACCCCCCTCCCTCAAAAACCACCACACTTGCACGCACTCGAAATTGGGTTAACATGCACGCACTTTGACCACGCGGTCTCTAAAAAGAGAGGTCGAAGGATTAACGGGGCTGGTTGAGCGGGCTAGATCCTCTCACTCCCTTATAGGGAGTCCCTCTGCCCCGTTGGGCTTCAAAGCGGAGCAGGTAGGGTGGGCTGTGTGGGAGGACCCCCTCACACACCCGCCATTGCCACCCGGGGCACGGAGAAAGGTGGCAGATTGCCTCTGGGGGAGGCATGCCTACTCCCAACTCCTGCAGTCCGGCTCCTCTCTCGAGTACACGCACAAAATACACTTTAAAAAAAAGACAACGTGTCTGAGCAGACAACGGTTCAGGGTGGAGCTGGTCTTTGGAAGTTTTCTGGGATCAGTTCTTCAGCCAGCATAATAAGTAACTGGGAAG
The DNA here is from genome assembly GCF_905171775.1 of Rana temporaria. Lineage (NCBI taxonomy): Eukaryota > Metazoa > Chordata > Amphibia > Anura > Ranidae > Rana > Rana temporaria. The sequence continues at coordinate 15,562,541 of NC_053501.1, forward strand.
AAAGATTTGTATTGGGATGAATCGGGAAAAGTCACATGTAACCCATTTAGGGCAGACAAGAGGCCAGAGACATTGCATAATGAGAACAAAATTGATAATTTTATACGACAAAAATGCAGAGCAAATCTTACCTGCCATGTCTTCCACTGAGGCCTAATCCTGACGTGGAACTGCAGGTGGCAGCAGCTGGGGGGGTCCCAACAGAGCTCCTCCCCCTCATCTCCCTGCTGAGTGCCTATATCGGTCTGTGCAGAATGAAGCTGCACGTGCCTAAAGGCAAATGTGCTCCAGGTAAACATAGGCAGTGAGCGGCCACAGGTGTACAGACTCTCAGGGAGCCCCTTCTCCTCTCCAGGCATAGAAGCGCATAGGACACACTACACTATTTGCTTGTAGCTTTTTGCTGAACGGTGACGAGCTACATCGGTACCAGATTGGTCAGACTTAATTCTCTCCCTTATTAAACGTGTCACTTCAACCGGGGGAAAGTCTCCTGTGCTGCCATCTTCAAAAATCCTGTTCATGTGCAGATGTGTCACAGGCCTGACATGGGAAAGACCTGCAGTATGTCTTCACCTGTGCATTGTATTCTTGCGCCTGCACATACATGCTGATAGTATGTGGGTCCTTGTGGAGCCCTGCATCACATGTGCAGGAATACCCTGCACATACACAGACATGCTAATTTTATATGCCATTTCCCACATACCCCAGTCGGGTCTGCACATGTGCGGAGTCTCACGAGACATATGCACCCTCGAGCAAAGCTTTGCTGTCTGAGACGTGTTGTGGACATCCCAGAAAGAAGGGGGGTCCCCATGTAATTTTCGCCTAGACGAGGTAGCAAAAAGTGCTGTGGTGCAGCACAAAAATGGTACAGAAAGTTTCCAGAAATTAGGAAACATTTTTCAGTTCTGTAAATGCAAGGGTGGAGGAACCAGGAGACACAAAGATGGTTAAATGACTTAAGATCCACATTTACATTACGACAAGGGTATCAAACTCTCAATTTAATCACGGGCCGCATCAGCATCATGGTCGCCCCCAAAGGGCCAGTTTTATCTGTAAGTCTAGATGTCCAGAGCATGCCACCCCCTCCCCTTACATCAGATATCACATTGCACCCCTCCTTACCATGTGCTGCTGCCAGGAAGGAGCTGGGAAGAAGAAAGTGTAAGGTCTTGAGGAGGACCAGAGGAGGGCTGTAGTCAGCTGCCTAAGGCCGAGTACTCACGAGCAGACATGTCCGATGAAACCGGTCCGCGGACCGTTTTCATCGGACATGTCTGCCCGGGGACTTCTGTTCGATGGCTGCACACACCATCGAACAGAGGTCCGCGCGTAAACAATACGCGGGGCGTGTCCGCGGTGTCGCCGCGTCGATGACGCGGTGTCGCCGCGACAATGACGCAGCGACGTGGGCGGCCTGCCTTTAAAATGCTTCCACGCATGCGTCGAAGTCATTCGACGCATGCGAGGGATGGCGGGCGGCAGGACATGTACGGTAGGTCTGTACAGACGACCAAACCTGTCCGATCCGCCCGAAAATGGTCCGCTCGGGCCAACACACGGCCAAACATGTCTGCTGAAACTGGTCCGCGGACCAATTTCAGCAGACATGTTTGGTCGTGAGTACGGGGCCTAAGTCTGCTGAATGCTGAGACCAGAGGAGGTGGAGATGGGGTGCAGCGGCTGCACAGAGAGGTGCAGAATCTGTAGGAGGAGTTAGTTATGTCCTTTATGCTGCCTCTTGCTGAGATGGGGGGTGGCAGAGATGAGCCTCTCACCGTGTCTGCTCAGAGAAGCCAAGGATCTGGCAGGGGAGTTCTGTCCTCCTCTCTGCTGCCGACCGCTGGGACAAGGTGGGGGCAGAGACAATGGGTTGCCACAGTTGCAAAAGAGGTGTGAGGGCCACATGAAAAGGCCTGGCAGGCCAGATTTGTCCCGCAGGCCTTATGTTTGACACATGTGCCTTACAAGATATGATTACCTACAGTATGATTAAAGTGGAGTTCCACCCATAAATATAACATTACATCAGTAGTTTTAAAAAAAATTCATTAGTCCTTTACGAAATTTTTTTTTTTTTTTTTAGATGCCTTCAAAGTGTTGTTGCTAGGCAGAATAGTTAATCTTCCCACTTCCTGCACCTAGGTGCTTAATGCTTCCTAACCTACACCGCACAGACTCCTGGGAATGTAGTGGGTGTAACTTTCCAGGAGTCTGTGCACTCCCCAGTCTCAAAGAATCATGTGACTTGGACAGCACAGGTGCTGAAACCTGATCTGACACTGCTTGTGCATCTGCAAGGCTTAAATCCAGGAAGTCATGCAGTCTGGCTTCATGATGCCCACACTTAAGATGGCCCCAGTCAATTTCTATTTTATAAAGTGTCTAAATGCTGTAACAACCTAACAAAACGGACCTTAGTTTACAGACTAACTTTACTAGAATACATTAAGCTTGTGTATTACAGGGGTATTTATATTTAAAATGTGAAATTGTGGCCGGAACTCCACTTTAAGCCCGTTAGATGAAGCACATCAGGGGGCGAAGTTACATCTGGCAAGAAAGAGAATGAGAGTGTTGTTTATATTCTCTCCATTCCATTGATCAGTACATAGATCATACTTGTTGCCATTGTTCATCTTCTTTTCCAGACAATGGATTCAACGATCAGTCTGCTAGATATTTCGCAGAAGCTCTGTCGGTAAGTCACCATCATAAGGCGTATTCTGATTCTGAGCAGTGTACAGAGGTCGCATTCTATTGTGCGCAGAGAAGACACAGGAGACTGATGAAGAGCTAGGAGGTTATGGGGACCGAGGTGGCACTGGTGATGGGGGTCATAGCGCTACACCAGTATGCAGAAGACTCTTCAGTGGCCTCCCTTGCAGAAATGACCAGCTGCTGGAATGCAATGGACAGTTCTTATTAAGGGTAGCCTGGTAATTGGGTCAATCATGGTGCCTCAGTTCTCATTTCTTGAATCGAGAACGAGTAGGGCCCTCTGATTCCTCCTGTATTGTATTGTAACTGTACTGTCTGCCTTCATGTGCGCAAACTGTTGGCGCTATATAAATCCTGTATAATAATAATATGTTGTCATGCTGGGAGGCGCAGTAAAGTGCTCATACAGGATATTGAAGTGACATTTGTGCTCTGTGCACACTATTGGGATCTTCCCTCTTGTTGGATCTTCTGTTGGACATATTTCCTCCTTGTGCTTTTTTGTTGCCTGCGGGTGATATATTCTGTCTGCCTTCCAACAGGCCAATTTCCGGGTGACAGTCCTGGATCTCAGCCACAATGAGTTCTGTGAGAAAGGAGGAGAGTCTTTAGGTCAGATGCTGGGTGAGTGATGGACATTGTTCAGTACAGGGAGAGATGCCCTCATATGCTGGGGCCCCTCACTGTTCATATCTCTATTTTCTGTCCCTTCACAGCTGCCAATGAGGGTCTCCAGGAGCTGAATCTGAGCTGGAATCACATCCGTATGAAGGGAGCCATTGCATTGAGCGCCGGCCTACGGGTAACCCCCTATATTTGTACACGCTGACTGCAGCTACCCTTAGCAACCAGATTTTTTATATTTTTTTGCAAATATAATTTTTATTAAAAGTTTTCAGTAGGGCTATTACTGATTAAAATTGTTGTGTTCGATTAATCATTTTTTTTTTTTTTTTTTTTTAATCGACTAATTTCGATTAATTATAACGCACATACAGATCCAACTACTTTTAGCTGATCTCCTTGCAGGCTGATTCCCAGTGCAGCTACCAAGCACTGGAAAAATGGATAGCAGGATACAAAAAACACACAAAGGCAGCGCTCGATGGGAATAGCATTAAACTTTTATAATCTTCAAATAGGTAACACAATAAATATTGCACTGGAGATAAAATCGATGTAGCTACATAAACTGTAAAAATGGTGAGAGTAATTCCAAACAGTAGCAAAAGCAGTCATAGCCAAGTATGATACTGGTATAAAACGGTGTACAACGATATCACTGCTGAATCCAGATGAGGAGGGGATAACATCAGTCGATCAATTTTTTTTTTTTTTACGATTAATCAAGGAATTAATAGTTAATTTCCACAGCCCTAGTTTTCAGGGATGAACAAGGTCCATAAACGGAAACATCATTCCACAATGTAAGAGGTCGAAGCCTCCGCGAGATGGTTTACATACAGGGGCGGACTGACCATTTGGGCACTCGGGCACTGCCCGAGGGCCTCATGCCCCATCAGGGTTGCCAGTCTCAGTAAAACCAGGGACAGGGATATAAAAATCTTTTTTTTTTTTTTTAAATCCCAAGATTATAGTATTCTGTGAGTATGTATACTGTGTGTATATTGTGTGTCGTTGTGCGTATACTGTGTATGTATACTGTATGTGTGTGTATACTGTGTGGCCCCATAATCTATTGCCCTAAGGCCCCATAGTCTCCTATTGCCCTAAGGCCCCATAGTCTCCTATTGCCCTAAGGCCCCATAGTCTCCTATTGCCCTAAGGCCCCATAGTCTCCTATTGCCCCAGAGCCCCATAGTCTCCTATTGCCCGAGAGCCCCATAGTCTCCTATTGCCCGAGAGCCCCATAGTCTCCTATTGCCCTAAGGCCCCATAGTCTCCTATTGCCCTAAGGCCCCATAGTCTCCTATTGCCCCAGAGCCCCATAGTCTCCTATTGCCCCAGAACCCCATAGTCTCCTATTGCCCAAGAGCCCCATAGTCTCCCATTGCCCGAGAGCCCCATAGTCTCCTATTGCCCGAGGGCCCCATAGTCTCCTATTGCCCAGGGGCCCCATAATCTCCTATTGCCCGGGGGCCCCATGAGTTGTCAGTCCTCCCCTGTTTACATAGATAAGATAATTCAATATACCAGACAATCAATATTCTCAGATATACATTGCTGATATGTCCCGTATTCATAGAAGGTGCGGGGATGTGGCAGTATGGGATTTCCATCTCCTGCTCATCCACTTCTTCATCCCATATAATCCTAGCATTAAAACTGTACATATAAATTAACAATACAAAGAGAAGGAAACAGAAAGAAGCCCAGAAGAAGGGGAATTGGGAAGAGGGGGCAGGGGGTTGGGGGGTGGCAGCTGGGGTCAGATACTTTTGGCTCTCATGTCTTGTATGCAGAGCAATCATGACCTAAACCTGTGGTAGCATGCTTGTCCCAAATAGGGACTTACCCTCTTCTGAGTAAATTAACATATTCCAAAGAGTCAGCAACCAGATTTCACCTTTAATCAGTTTAGAGAGGGTGGAACTGCCAGAGATCATTTCTGGTTGGTTGCAATATGTTTCTGCACTGTTATTATTGGTCTTTGCTGAATGAGATGACCCAACTGCTATCGGCACTTCCTCTCCCTCTGGCACAGGTGAATGGGATGTTGAAGGTGCTGAATTTATCATATAATGGATTCAGCAATGAAGGTGCTCTGGCACTGGGAGAAGCTCTGAGAATCAACAGTTCCCTTCTTCACCTTGATATCAGCTGCAACCAGATCAGCAATGAGGGAGTCCGGCTCTTCTGCAAAGGCTTGGAGTGCAATGAGAGCCTGCAAGTTCTCCAGGTAAGATCAGCAATAGAGGGAAAACCTACAATCCCACATTGCAGGGCCCTGGGGGGAGGATACAGAAAGTACTGTATTTCACATGATGTCTACCATCCGGATCAGAACAAACCAAAGAACCAGGTATGAACAGCATCAAAAGTACAGTGGAGCTCAGAGCGGGCAGCATCAGAAGGAGATCTGAGCCCTGGCCAGATGGGGAAATAACTGAGTTAGGAACGGTGTACAGCTCTGTACTAACTACAAACCACACAGAGGAATAGCTGAACTCTGGACAGACGGTACAGGGGAATAACTGAGCTCAGAGCAAGCAGCACAGATAAATAACTAAGCTCAGGAAAGGCAGCTAAGTTATGGGCAGACAATGCCAAATGTATAAGGCAAGAGCTGAGCTCAGGACAAGAAACAACAAAGAAATATATATATATACCGTATTTATTGGCGTATACGCGCACTTTTTTGCCCTGAAAATCAGGGCAAAATCGCGGGTGCGCGATATACGCCGATACCCGCTCCCCGTGCCGTGTTTGAACCACTGTGCCGGCATATACCGAGCGCAGTACACTCTGGTATAGTCGGCAGGCTTGGCTCCTCTCGCGGTCACATCCTGGATGTACAGGGCGCACAGGACGTGACCGCGAGAGGAGCCTAGCCTGCCTGACTATACCTGAGTGTACTGCGCTCAGTATATGCCGGCGCAGTGGTTCAAACTCAGCGCGGGGATCGAGCGGAGAGGACAGCGCAGAAGGACGCCGGACCCGACGAGGAGGACACCACCGAAGCCGCAGACGGACCCGACGAGGTTGCCGATGGACGCCGCGCAAGACACCAAAACTGTAAGTACTAAAATTATTTTTTTTACAGGAATGCGGGTCCACATTAGGGGTGCGCGCTATATGCCGGAGCGCGCAATACCCCGATAAATACGGTATATATACAAAACAGGCAGCAAAAGAGGTATAGCTGAGCTCAGGACAGACGGCACCAGAGGTATAGCTGTGTTATGGGCTGACAATCTCAAAGGTATACTACTCAGGACAGACAGCACAGAGAAATAGGCAAGCAGCAGAGGAAAAGCTAAAATCAGGGTAGGCAACACAGAGCAAAAGCTGAGCTCAGGACAGGCAGCACAGAGGAAAAGCTAAGGACCAGACAGGAAGTGTTGGAAGAATAGCTGAGCTTTGGGCAGACAATGCCAAATGCCAGACAATACTCTATAGTACTACAGAACATGCAACACCAAGGGAACTGCTGAGCTCAAGACAGGAAGTAGCATAGAAATATCTGCATTCAGGACCGGCAGGAACAGCTGAGCTTATGTAGCACCAGAGGAATACCTGAGTTATGGGCAGACAATGTCATATGTATAGTACCCAGGACAGGTGGCAGAGAGGAACGGCTTTGCATGGAACAGGTAGCACAGAGCAATAGCTGAGTTTAGGACAGGAAACAACAGACGAATAGATATGTTCAGGACTGGCAGCAATAGTGCAATAGCTGCACTCAGGACAGGCTACACAGAAGAATAGCTGCACTCAGGAGAGGCTACACAGAAGATTAGCTGAGCTCAGGATAGGCATTAACAGAGGCATAGCTGACTTCGGGATAGGCAGCACAGAGGAACAGTGGAGCTCAGAACAGGCAGCACCAGAGCAATAGCCTGAGTTATGTGCAGAAAATGCCAAAGGTTTAGTACTCAGGACAGGCAGCACAGAAAAGAAACTGAGCGCAGGACAAGTGGCAGCAGTAGACTGGCTAAGCTCAGGATAGTCAGCAAAGAGGAACAGCTGTGCTCAGAACAGGCAACACAAGAGGAATATCTGAACTCAGAACACTCTGCATCTGAGTTATGAGCAGTCAATGCCAAATGTATAGTGCTCAGGACAGAGGAATAGCTGAGCTCAGGACAGGCGGCAGCAGAGCGATAGATATGTTCAGGATTGGCAGCAACAGGGGAATAGCTGCGCTCAGGACAGGCAGCACAGAAGAATAGCTGAGGGCAGAATAGGCATCAACAGGGGAATAGCTGAATTCAGAAAAGGCACAGCTAGCTGAGTTATGGGCAAATAACAACAAAGGTAAAGTATTCAGAACCGAAAGAAGACAGAGGAATAGCTGAGCTCAGGACAGATGGCGCAAAGGAATAGCTGAGGGCAGCACAGGCAGCATTGAAGGTAGGTCCGAATTTGGAACAGGCTGGCAGAAAGCAAAATAAATTTACACAGTCAGAGCATTCTTTTCATCATTCATACCATGGAAAAAATATCTGCAATGTGATTTGGTTATTCTGGACTCTTTTCAGACTCAATATGAGCCATGGATGGATTATACATTAAAGCGGTTCTCCACCCTAAAGTGGAGTCCCGCTGATCGGAACCCTCCCCCCCTCCGGTGTCACATTTGACACCTTTCAGGGGGGAGGGGGGTGCAGATACCTGTCTAAAGACAGGTATTTGCACCCACTTCCGGCCACACGCTACAGGCAAAAGACGGGCATTCCGTCACATCCCGTCTGTCGCCCGTTGTGTGCTGGGAACACTCGGCTCCCATCACACAGCTTGTGAGCCAATCGGCGGGCGCAGCGCGACTCGCGCATGCGCCGTAGGGAACCGGGCAGTGAAGCCGCAGCGCTTCACTTCCTGATTCCCTCAGCGTGGATGGCGGGGGGAGCAGCAGAGTGACGAGCGATTGCTAGTGCTCTGCTGCGATCGGCGCTGGACTCCAGGACAGGCAAGTGTCCTAATATTAAAAGTCAGCAGCTGCAGTATTTGTAGCTGCTGGCTTTTAATATTTTGTTCCCATGGCACATCCGCTTTAAGCTATACGTTTACCATTAAATCTGACTGTGCCCTGTATATTTGACACATTCTAAGATGGTAACAGATGACACAGGTGATGAAAGCGACAACAGATCCTGAACTATCAGGCCTTTGTTCTCGGTAGCTGCTTTTCCTACAGCCAGTCTCTATTTGTGTGCCGGAGTTCCCAGGTATGCTGCCCTCCATCCTGCGCTTCTGCTGCCATTTCATTTAAATCCCACCATCCATTTATTGCAGCTCGCCAGGAACCCGCTGACAGTAGAGGGTGCCATCGTTTTGCTGAATTCTATTACCAGGAGGCCGGAAAACAGAATAGAGGACTTGGACATCTCTGTGAGTTACCAGTGTGAGGATGGATGACTACATTGTGCAATAATGGGCATTGAGTCATTTTAGGATTTCATAAATGATCATATAAACAAATAATATTATTGGTCGGGGGGTTCGATTTGGAACGAAAAGCCTATGGTGCATGTGCCCCTGGAGTGGCAGTCCAGGGGTATCTGAGTATCACTGTGTGTGAGGGACACTTTGATTTAAAGATACCACGGTCATTGCACCAGCTACACGCTTTTTTTAGCACCTGCCTCCTGGGCCGGGCCTTTTGGCTAGGACCGGAGCAATTTTTTATTCCTGGCCGGAGGGCCTGGTCATTGTTTCACCACAATGGCCACTTCTTTCACTCTCCTCTCCACTATCCCTTCCCCCACTTTATTTAATGTATTGCCTATGTTTTGTCACGTTTTTTTTTTTGTTTGTGCACATTTTGTCTCACTGTGTGATCAGTAGGGGGCCAGCCCTGAACGTCTTGGGATTGGGTGGACATGGCCTTCTGGCTTAGTCTGCCTGCTCTCATGGGGTCTCCCTTCGGGGGAGCCCCACCTAGTACTGGGAGGGTTCTGTTTCGGCAGTCCCTCCGAGGAAGTTGGGTCCGTGTCGGCTTCGGTTGCTCGGACCACAGTACCTCAGTCCCCGTCTGGAGCCTAACGCCCCGGGGGATCAGGGTTTTGGGTCCTTTCTTCACAGGAGGACCACTTGACGTTGCACCCGTCTGCACGTTTTTGTGAACACTCTTTATGTGTGTGCACATTTTTTCTGCACTGGGTGAAGTTTTTTTGGGCATGTTCACACGCCATAGGCTTTTCCAAAAAAAATAAAAAATATTATTGGTAACTGTCCCTCTAATATATATATATATATATATATATATATATATATATATATATATATATATATATATATATATATATATATAAAATACATATTTTTTTTTTTTTTTATTCTTTAAAAGTGTATTTTGTGCGTGTACTCGAGAGAGGAGCCGGACTGCAGGAGTTGGGAGTAGGCAGGCCTCCCCCAGAGGCAATCTGCCACCTTTCTCCATGCCCCGGGTGGCAATGGCGGGTGTGTGAGGGGGTTCTCCCACACAGCCCGCCCTACCTGCTCTGCTTTGAAGCCCAACGGGGCAGAGGGACTCCCTACAAGGGAGCGAGAGGATCTAGCCCGCTCAACCAGCCCCGTTAGTCCTTCGCCTCTCTTTTAGAGACCGCGTGGTCAAAGTGCGTGCATGTTAACCCAATTTCGAGTGCGTGTGTAGGTGTGGTGGTTTTTGTGGGAGGGAGGTGGGCGTACTAAGCGCAGGCTTACCTCGCATAGCACACCCACCGAGAGCCGGGCTGAGACCACCAAACTCAATTCACATGTAGCCGAGACCTTTATAAATAAAGAAACAGAACCCCTAAACAAATGATCTCTTTATTACCATAACAGAACAGTGAAGCACCTTGGAATTTGCACCACAGCGTTGTTCTGGGGCCCAAAGGGCCACATGAAGCCACCTCTACGTGTGGAATAATATTACCCTAATGGACCTTTCCCCTCTTTACAGAACGTTCTGGTCAATCAGCAGTTTCTCTCTCTCCTGGAAGCGGCATCCATCTCTCGGCCTGGACTGCGGGTTCTGTTTGCTGGAAAACAAGGATTTATCGCACAGAAACGTCCAACACGCCCCGATCCTATGAAGGTTATCCAGGTGATGATGCCTTTTATGTCATTTATGTATAGAGCACTCAGCATATGCAGGTGATCCATGTCTTTCCACTCTGTATGTGTCTTGATGGCTTTTCTGTGTTTAGAGACGTCATCATTGGGCAAGGCTAAGCCATAGACGGTTCAAATTTGTTTTCCTGCAGCCACGGGTTGCAGGAAAGAAATTGGTACATTTCCCCATCAACACAGACAGTGCTGAGAGGGGAATACCTTCTGCCAAACTAGTGTTTGCTCCCGGCAGGTGGGGTAACCCGCCCCAACTGGGAGAAGACTGATTATTGCTAGTGGCTGTAGCAGCCGCTAGCGGTAATCGCAAGCGAATCTGGCAGGCTGGTTGTACCAAATAGAGAAAAAAGAGGATCACCGCTCCAGGTGGGTCACTATATAGAGTAGACTGACTCAGGATACCGTGGGTGCTGGCAATGCACTGACCATGCATGAGATACGAAGAGAGGAAATGGATAGCCGCACTCCAATAACCAAAAGGTTGTCTTTTTATTCAAACGGACAGCAAATACATCACTTCACAAGGTCGCAGCAAAGGAACAAGGGAACAGCCGACGCGTTTCGCACTGAGCTAGTGCTTAATCATGGCTGAGCCATGGAGTGCGGCTATCCATTTCCTCTCTTCGTATCTCATGCCTGGTTGTACCAAAGTTGATCGATAAACTTGGTACATTCATTCTGCCCACACACGGCTCAAACTGATTTGAACCGTCTATGGCCGGCCTAAGCGCTAACTGTATTACCTGTCTCCAATAAGCATGGCAAAACTCTGAAGGGAATTTATCAAAACCAACAGGCAGAATCTAGATCAGCTGTGCATGGCAACCAACCAGCTTCTATCATAAGCTTGTTCAGTTAAATCTTTGAAAATGAAAGATAGAAACTGATTGGCTGCTCCAATGCTGATAAATTGCCCCGATTTTTCTGATCTGGTTATCTAACATTGGTTATTTTACCCCTGCAGGACTTTCTAGATGAACGCAAATTGCGCCTGCTGGACTTCTTCAAGAACATGGACAAAGATGGCAGCATGAGTGTCCCAGTCAGCGACTTTTGTCGTTTCATTGTGGCGAGTATCCACAGACTGTATACAGCTGTTCATGGGCCAACACACAACTTAGCCCTCCTTTGTCATCTGTCTAGGTGTTTGGTGGCCATTCATATAAAGCCACAGCATATTTATTAATACATAGAATGTGTAGAATCCCTGGGCCAGATTCACATAGAGATACGACGGTGTATCTCCTGATACACCGTCGTATCTCTAACTTAGGCCTGTCGTATCTATGCGACTGATTCATAGAATCAGTTACGCATAGATATGCCTAAGATCCGACAGGTGTAACTGTGTTACACCGTCGGATCTTAACTGCAATTTAAAAATAGCCGCGGGGGGCGTTCTCGCTGATTTACGTTGAGAAATATGTAAATCAGCGAGATACGCCAATTCACGAACGTACGCGGGTCCGACGCAGTGTTGTTACGACGTTTACGTAGCGGTTTTCCCGGCGTATACTTACCCCTGCTTCTATGAGGCGCAGCCAATGTTAAGTATAGCCGTCGTTCCCGCGTCAAATTTTTTTTTTTTACGTCGTTTGCGTACGCCGATTCTCTAACCCGCTCGTCGCAAGTTACGCTCACGCCGAAACCACTGACGTCCTAGCGACGTCAGTGGGAGCAATGCACGCCGGGAAAAATCGCGGACGGCGCATGCGCATTTAAATCGGCTCGGGGGACGTGCCTGAGTTAAATAGTACACTCCCCCTAGCCGCGGAATTTGAATTCCGCCGGGGGATTTACGATCCGCCGCCGCAAGTTTGGAGGTAAGTGTTTTGTGAATTACCCACTTGCCTCTCAAACTTGCGGCAGCGGATCTTAAATCGCATAGATCACGCAGATCTAAAGATCCGCTGATCTATGTGAATCTAGCCCCCTGTGTGGAAGTGTTGGATGCAGTTTTCTGTAAAGTGTTTTCACATCTCAATCATAGGATGTTCACCTGTAACTTGTATGTAACACTGCCTTGCCCATGTTCCCCTTCTATATAACCCTCTGTGAGCTCTGACTCTCTTCTTTCCTCAGCTGTCCGGTCTCCCCCTGGATTCTGCTCAGATAGACTGTCTGGTGCAAAGATTGGACAAACACCAGACAGGAACCATTGACTACAGGTTAGAGGATTGGAGAGGCCCACCTACAATCTTCTCATTCTTCTCTATTCTATCTCCTTGTCCATTCACTCCATTGTAGCCAAGTCACGATATCTTCTGTGTCCAGTGTAGACACAAGTCTTCCACTTTGGCCTATGCAAGGAAAGCTTTGTATTTGAATACGATGGAGTAATCTTTCTGAAGGAGGGTTGTAGATTTGGAGGCAACAGCAGTTCTTCCAGACGTTATCCCTTGTGGGTGATGGCCCTCTATAGAAGTAAACCCTGATTGGGGTTTTACTTCCTCTTTTGTTCCCTGCAAAATAAAAGCATAATGGGCTAGTATGCCTCGCATACTAGCCCATGTTGTGCTACTTACCTGCAAACGAAGCCCGCGATGTCCCCAGCTGGTGGGCGCATCCATCTTCACCCCTCTTCCTTCCGAGGCCGTGGACTCTGGCTCTGTGACTGGCAAAGTCGTGTGACGTCACTCCCACGCATGCGCTGGTCCTGTAGAAACGGTACGATGACTTTGGCGCAAGCGCATATGGTAAATATCTCCTAAACAGTGCAGGTTTAGGAGATATTTTCAGTACCTACTGGTAAGCCTTATTATAGACAAATAGCTAGATTCAGAGAGAGTTAGGCCGGCGTATCAGTAGATACGCCGACCTAACTCAGAATCTGCGCCGACCTATGTTTAAGTGTATTCTCAAACAGAGATACGCTTAAACATATCTAAGATACGACGGCTTGCGCCGTCCTATCTTAGGTTGCAAAATTTCTGCTGGCCGCTAGGTGGCGCTTCCATTGCGGTCGGCGTAGAATATGCAAATCACTAGATACGCCTATTCACGAACGTACGCCCGGCCGCCGCAGTACATTTACGCCGTTTACGTAAGAGATAGGCCGCCTAAAGTTAAAGCTGGGCCCTAGGTGGCGTAGCCAATGTTGAAGTATGGCCGCCGTTCCCGCGTCGAAATTCGAAATTTTTACGTTGTTTGCGTAAGTCGTCTGTGAATAGGGATTTACGTTGTTTACGTCCACGTCGAAGTCAATAGGCCCGTGCGGCGTACTTAGCCGCAATGCACACTGGGAAATGTAGGCGCCCGGCGCATGCGCAGTTGGAATAAAGCGTCAGGTCAAGCTCCATTAACATAAAACACGCCCCCTTAGACAAATTTGAATTAGGCGCCCTTACGCCCGCCCGCTTTAGGCTACGCCGCCGTAACTTAGCAGGCAAGTACATTGTGAATCATGTACTTGCCTCGCTAACTTACGGCGGCGTAGCTTCTTAATAAATCCTATCTTCTTGTTTTATGACCCCCTGATTGCTAGGAATCTGGTGGACTCTCGAAAGAAGATGGTGAAGGATCAACGAAAGCAGCAGCGTCGTAGAGCAAGAAAAGAACGTCTAGAGAAGCAGAGGAGCCAGAGAGCTCTAAAGTCTTTTCACAATGCAGTGAGAGCACTAACTCCGCCCCCAGCGTCCAGGGAGGCCGCGGGGAGCAATCGCAGCTCTGCTCACTTCTCTGGTTCTTCGCAGAGTTCTTGGTACCAGGAAATAGAAAACAGAAATGAAGCCAATTCTCCACAGATGCAGAACGGAGCGTCAGAAACCTTAGAGGCTGACGGCTTTTACAGTTCACAGGGAAGTCTGGGCTCTCCGTGTGTCTCCGAGCCTCGAACCCCCAAAAGAAGCTCCTCCCCTTGTTTGAGCGATCCTGGAAACTGAAGCAGCAGCCATGAAGTCATAGGCAACCTTCTTATACGTCATCCTTTGTTTACGTTTGTGCTCTGTAAATGTTCCTTACTAGTTGTCCTCCATTTTCACCTCCAGGACTCCTCTTGTGCTGCACCTTGTGTCCAACTCCCTCATAGAGCGCTGCCTGAAAACTTATTTCCACTGGGAGGCCCGCGGTATTTATGACAAGGGCTTAGACGCGAGTTTCACAACTCGCATTCGGCGCTCTATAAGTATTTATTCCAATCCAATCCAATTATAGACGCAGAGTAAACCTTTTATAAAAAGTGGGTTTGTTTACTTTATAGCATGTTGAAGACAAGAAATGCAGCTTTGCAGTACATTATTGCCAAGTTATATGTAATATCCTCCAGTGTACTGGCCAGGTATTGAAGATAAATAATTAATTATTCAGTTTTTTAACCCCTCCATGCCTAAGGGTAAAACAAATCTAAATGCCTAAGCACAATTTTGCAACTTTGACATGTGTTGTTAACCGTACATATCATCACAACTACTTTGTCCAGTTGGATTATACCGCGTTTTTTTCAGGACAAATTGGGCTTTCATTTTGTGGTAAATGATAATGGATACCTACTGATTTTTATTTTTTTTTATCAAAGGAAAACTGGCCTAAAAAATATATATTAAAAACAAAAAAACAAATCTAGCTGTATATTTCTTGTTCCTATCATAACCTACCATCAAAGAACAACTGATGCCACGTATGTGTATGTTATGTGTTATTTGTACCCGTAGTACAGCCCAGAAACAAGTGTGCATTTTGCTTTTTTTGGTTTTGTCCTACCTAAAACACACTGGGCCAGATTCACAGAAAAAGTACGCCGGAGTATCTACTGATACTCCGGCGTACTTTGAAATTTGCCGCGTCGTATCTTTATTTGTAATTCACAAACAAAGATACGACAGCATTTGGCTAAGATCTGACAGGCGTACGGCTTCGTACGCCTTCGGATCTTAGGATGCAATACTTCGGCGACCGCTGGGTGGAGTTTGCGTAGTTTTCCGCGTCGGGTATGCAAATTAGCTGTTTACGGCGATCCACGAAGGTACGCGCGTTCGTCGCATTCTCTTACGTCGTCGGGTTTTCCCGTCGTAAAGTTGCGATTGCTATTTAGGTGGTGTAATATTAGGACCATCCATGTTAAAGTATGGCCGTCGTTCCCGCGTCGAATTTTTAATTTTTTTTTTGCGTAAGACGTCTGGGAATACGAAAGGACGTAACGCACGACGCCGTTCAAAAAACACTTCGGGGCGCCGTAATTTCGCGCAAAGCACGGCGGGAAATTTCCTAACGGAGCATGCGCAGAACGTTCGGCGCGGGAACGCGCCTAATTTAAATGGTACACGCCCCATTTGAATTAGGCGGGCTTGCGCCGGACGGATTTACGTTACGCCGCCGCAAGTTTACAGGCAAGTGCTTTGTGAATCAAGCACTTACGCTTAAAACTTGCGGCGGTGTAACGTAAATGACATACGTTGCGCCGCAGCGCAAGTACGTGAATCTGGCCCACTGACACTAATTAAAAAAAAAAAATCCTGCCCAAAATATACTGACCCTGACCTTTGATCTTACTTGATCCAAACACTAATCCTGGCACCGATCTTGAGCAAACCGTGATATAGGTATTTATTTATTTATTTTTTACACACTTTTTTTCTCGTTCTGCAAGGAGAGACAAAGATACAATGTTTCTCTCTCGCCTCTATTCACAGAGAGAGAGAAACACAGGGGTGGCTTCACAGTGACTGATCACTGTGGCAGCCCATCAGGTGACCCAGAATCAGAGATCTGGGTCCCGATCTTTGGTACGGCACTCGGGGCTCTCGGTGAGACCCAGGTCCCTGTGCTGGGAGCACGCTTCCAGTCCAAAGGGAGGTACGCAAATATGCGGCCCCATGGTAAAAAAAATAAAAAAGCCCAGTGCAGTGGGACCGCATATTTGTGTTACATCGGCGTCAAGGGGTTAACCAGATCTTCGCATGTGATCATAATGGAGTCTTCAGGTGTCATTGCAGTCAGGTCTTCTTCCAGTCTGGACAGGGTTCCATCAGGAGATTGTGAGGTATCCAAGGTCCCCATCACCACCAAAAATGCAAATAATCCCTCAGATCAAATTTGGCCTAACATTAGTTCAGGCTTCTTAAAGGAGAAGTCCAGCCTGAGCTTGTTTGACTGTACTTCTCAAATGGGTCATAGGAGTGCAATTCGTTCTGCACTCCTGTGACCGATTTCAGCAGAGATCGGTCTAAAGTGCGCTCTCTGTTGACGTCACACAGATCCGTCCAGGCACAGTGTCATCACAACAATGAAGTCTGGGTTCGCCAAGTGCCTGGACTGATAACTGTCTCAGTCTCTCAGTGAGCCGCTGAGAGACTCAGACAGCCGCTCCCCGCCCCTCCACAGCTCAGCGCTGCAATGAGCGTGGAGGAGCAGAGAGGAGAGTTGCTGGCAGTCAGCAGCTCTCCGCTCAGGGAGCTGAGAGAAACGAGTCGTCGGTGGCTCGGTTCTCGGTGCAGAGACGTTGGGGGACAGATGCAGCATCGGCCTGATGCTGCATCCATCTAGGTAAGTATATTGGGAAAATAAAAACAAATATACTTCTCTTTTAATATAATACCTATAAAGCCAAAGCATTCCCATTTGTTGAGCAGATACAATTCAGAATTTTCCAAATAGTACCGCCTCCTAGAGGTATGAATGTAGTACAGCGGTCTAGGGCAGGGATCTCCAAACTTTCTAAACAAAGCACCAGTTTACTATCCTTCAGACGGGCCAGCGAGAGCCAGTGGCAGGAATCGTGACCCATAATTGGTGTCAGTGGCAGGAATCGTGCCCCATAATTGGTGTCAGTGGCAGGAATCGTGCCCCATCGTTGGTGTCGGTGGCAGGAATCGTGCCCCATTGCTGGTGGCAGGAATCGTGCCCCATCATTGGTGTCAGTGTCAGGAATTGTGCCCCATTGCTGGTGTCAGTGGCAGGAATCATGCCCCCTTTGTTGGTGTCGGTGGCAGGAATCGTGCCCCATTGCTGGTGATAGTGGCAGGAATCTTGCCCCATTGCTGGCGTCGGCAGGAAACATGCCCCATGGGCCAGATAAAGGGCCACATATGGCCCCCAGGCCACAGTTTGGAGACCGCTGGTCTAGGGTATAGAATGTATAGATGGGCTGTCTGTCTGACCGGCAGCTGCCTCAGCCTCTTGGTGTGCTCCTGAGAGCCTGTGCCAGATGCTCCTGCCCTCTTTACTGCCCAGTGAGCACTGGAAGGGCAGAGCAGAGAGCCAGTGACTGAGTCACTGGCTCTCTGTGAATTTGAAGACTGAGAACTAAGCGAGCAGCAGTCTTTGATCGCCTAGTTCTCGGTGCAGAGCTGCCGGGGGGGGGGACAGCTGCATCATTGGATCTATGCTGCAGGCTGCAGCCATCTTGGTGAGAATTTGGCCTCATGCACACTGGACGTTTTTTACAGCGGCTGTCTTTGGCTTCAGGTCTTTTTTTTTTCTGCAGCCAGTAACCCCCCCCCAGCATATTGCCCTATGTGTCCGTTCACACATAGGCTTTTATCAGTGTTTTTTGGCAGTGGCGTTTTCTGACTTGGGGGGGGAAAAAGAAAAAAAAAACAGCATTAGTGTGTTTTAAGAGTTTTTTAGCTGTAAAAACGCTCTAACTCTGATAAAAGCTTAAAGGCCCCCTTCACACTGGGGTGCGGTGGCGGTAAAGCGCCGCTAATTTTGCGGCGCTATTCGGCCGCTAGCGGGGCGGTTTTAACAACCACAAAGTGCCTCTGCCCTTCTTCACCGCTCCAAAGATGCTGCTGGCAGGACTTTTTTTTCCGTCCTGGCAGTGCAACAGTCGCTGTTTCAGGTCGGTTAGCAGAGGCTATTTTTAGCGCAATAGCGCCTGCACACCGCCCCAGTGTGAAAGATGTCTTAGGGTTTTTTTTAGCCATAAGCTTTTGTGGGAGCTGACAAACGCTACTGCAAAACTCATTCTACCGCTAACGCTACTGGCGTTTTTATAACGTCCAGTGTGCCTTAGCGTCTATGTTTCATTTTTTTTGTAAACCCGCATTTCTCTTTTAAGGGACTCCAAGAAAAAAAATATTACTGTGAATCGAAAAATCCTGTTTTTCAAAACAGCAATTTATTATCTTATCTACTAATGATGATGTATTTAACCCGGTATTTACTATGTGTGCCAGAAGAAAATATATGATCAGAGGCCCTTCCTGACTGTTGTAGTTTCCTCTTGTGGCCACAAGGTGTCAGTGTGAGCACAGTGTTCTGGTAGGACCATGAGATTTTAATTCTATATGCTCCATAGTTCGGTCTCATCATATGAATGAAGCTTTTGCATCTCGTGACATCACACGGTTGTGCACTTTATTGGCTGTTTTGCTGGTTTTATAGCCAAACTTCAGACAGTTGTAAAAAAAAAAAAAAAGAAAACCAGTGAATCCAGTTATGCGTTTATTTAAAAAACAAAATTTTAGGGCCATTTACATCTATGCATGGAAGGAACGTGTGCATTTCTGTAACGCACGTTATACAAGTTGCTGTGCCAAAATAAAAAAAACGACCTTCAAGCCAAACTTGCCGTGCTAAGTAGGAATTTGGGGGTCTTATAGTCCGAAGATCTCTCCTTTAAAGAGTACCTGTCACTGAGTATTACTGTCACAAGGGATGTTTACATTCCTTGCGACAGCAAAAAAAGTGATCAGATTTTTTTTTAAGGGACAGTGTAAAAATAAAATAAATAAGAAAAAAAAAAAAGATTTAAAGGGCCCCATCCCTCCATGCTCGCGCGCAGAAGCAAACGTATACATAAATCAAACCCGCCAATGTAAACAGTGTTCAAACCACACGTGAGGTATTGCCGTGATTGTAAGAACAAGAGCACTAGACCTCCACTGTAGCTTTAAACTGGTAACCTGTAGAAATGTTTACTCTGTCACCTATGGAGATTTGTTTGCGCAATTTTAAAGCATGACATGTTGGGTATCTATTGACTCAGCGTAACATCATCTTTCACATTATACAAAATTTTAGGCTAACTTTACTGTTTTTTTTTTTTTTTCATGAACGTGTATTTCTTCCCCCAAAAAATTGCATTTGAAAGACTTCTGCACAAATACAGTGTGACCTAAAATATTGCAACAATCGCCATTTTTTTCTTTACAGTCTCTGCTAAAAAAATATATATAATGTTTGGGGGTTGTAAGTAATTTTCTAGCAACAAATACAGAGTAACTTGTAAGCAACAAGTGTCGGGAAAAGGTTTAGGCATGAAGGGTTAAGGCTGCATTCACACCTGAGCGACAAAACGCCCGACGCCGGACGCTTCTGCCGCTAGAGGGGAGAATTCCCATTGCTGTCTATGGAGATGGTTCACATCTCATAGACGCCGAACGCCTGTCGCCTGAAAAAAAGTCCTGGACCCTTTTTTTCAGGCGACAGTGGCGTTTTCCCATTGACAGCAATGGGAAGACTTTTGAAAAAAAAAAAAAAAAAATTGAAAGTTTCACACCCGCGGCAAAATACGCCGCTACCGCCGAACGCGGCTGTCGCTCAGGTGTGAATGGGGTCTTAAGGTCCTAGACTAGAGCACTGCCCCTTTTTCCTTATTATGTTACTATTGTCTATGTGTGGATTATAGTTTATTGTTCAACTTCTGGGTTTGAAAATAGGAATACTCCATAATTATAAACACAAAGGCCCAGATTCACAAAGACTTACGACGGCGTATCTCCAGATACGCCGTCGTAAGTCCGATTGGCCGCCGTCGTATCTATGCGCCTGATTCATAGAATCAGTTACGCATAGACTTGGCCAAGATACGAGCGGCTTAAGTCTCCTACGCCGTCGTATCTTGGGTTGCAATAATTCCGCTGGCCGCTAGGTGGCGCTTCCTTGATTTCCGCGTCAAATATGTAAATGAGCAAGATACGCCGATTCACGAACATACGTATGCCAGTCGCAATTTGTTACGCCGTTTACGTAAGACATACGCCAGCGTAAAGATAAAGCATGTCTCTAGGTGGCGCAGCCCATGCAAAGTATGGACGTCGGAACAAGCGTATCTTTTTACGTCATTTGCGTAAGTCGTACGCGAATAGGGCTGTGCGTAAATTACGTTAACGTCACAGGCATTGAACCGACGTATCTTTGGGCGTAAATACGACGTGATACGCCGGCCCATTTACGCTATGCCGCTGTAACTTAGGACGCATGTGCTGTGTGAATACAGCACTTGCCTCTCTAAGTTGCGGCAGCGTAGCGTAAATACGATACGCTACGCCCGCGCAAAGTCGAGCGGCCGTACGTGAATCTGGGCCAGAGTTTTCTATTTTACCAGTTTACAGTGTAATACAGAAACATGAGTATGAGGATGCTTGTCATCACAGCTTACGTCTAATAGGGAGCAAGAGGTATGAGGGTCCTGCTCGTTACAGTTTACATCTAAAAGGGACAAGAGATATTAGAGTTCTCATTATAAACCGCTTACATCAGGTATGCTTAACCCGTCGCCTGCGGAGCCGTCTGATGTAGCTCGCAACCTCAAACCTATGGCAACCCGCACATCCCTCTTTTGGGTGCATGCCGCTCTACTGAATGATTGCCGGTCCTCCATAATCCCGGCAGCTATCATTCACGCTCTTCAATAGGTTGAGTACCCCTGTCTTACATCTGAGAGGGAACAGGAGGTATGAGGGTCCTGCTCATTACAGCTTACATGCAATAAGGAACAAGAGGTATGAGGGTTCTTCTCACTGGAGCCTACATCTAATGAGGAACAAGAGGTACGAGGGTCCTGCTCAATACAACTTACAATCTAACAGAGAACAGGAGGTATGAGGGTCCTGATCATTACAGCCTACATCTGATAGTGAACAGGGGGTATGAGGGTCCTGATCATTACAGCCTAGATCTGATAGTGAACAGGGGGTATGAGGGTCCTGATCATTACAGCCTACATCTGATAGTGAACAGGGGGTATGAGGGTCCTGATCATTACAGCCTAGATCTGATAGTGAACAGGGGGTATGAGGGTCCTGATCATTACAGCCTACATCTGAGAGTGAACAGGGGGTATGAGGGTCCTGATCATTACAGCCTACATCTGATAGTGAACAGGTGGTATGAGGGTCCTGATCATTACAGCCTACATCTGATAGTGAACAGGGGGTATGAGGGTCCTGATCATTACAACTTATGTCCCGTACACACGACCGGTTTTCCCGTCAGAAAAACTATGATGAGAGCTTTTCGTCTGGAATCCCGCCCAATGTGTATGCTCCATCTGACTTTTTCCCACAGGAAAAAAAAAGAGAGCAGGATCTCTTTTTTTCCCCGTCAGGAAAAAATCCTAGTGGGAAAACCGTGTGTATGCTTTTCCGACGCGAAAAAAAACATGCATGCTCAGAAACAATTCGACGCATGCTCGGAAGCATAGAACGTAATTTTGTCGGCTCGTCGTAGTCTTTTACATTACCGCGTCCTTGGCAGTCAAAAGTTCACCGGACTTTTGTGTGACCGTGTGTATGCAAGGCAGGCTTGAGAGGAATTTGGTCGGGAAAACCATTGTTTTTTTTTTCCGACGGGAAAACCGGTCATGTGTACAGGGCATTACATTCTAATAGGGAGATGAAAATACGACACTTCTTTTAATTACAGCTTACATATGATAGGGAACAAGAGGTATGAGGGTCCCGCTCATTATACCATACATCTAATAGGGAAAAGGAAGCAAGAGAGCCTTAAAGTGGTTGTAAACCCGGAAAAAAAAAAAACACCTGCAAGACAAAGCCATAATGAGCTAGTATAGCATACTAGCTCATTATGCATTACTTACCTTAGATCGAAGCCCCCGAAGCCGTCCTCGTCTTCCCCTCCGGCCACAGACATCTCTCCACAGATATCCGGGAAGGTTACTTCCGGGTATCGCCGCTGTGATTGGTCGGAGTGGCGAAGACGTCACTCTGCGCTTGCGTGCGGGAGCCATCAAATACGGCATTGCTGTTTTTATGAACGGGATTATTACTGCGCTTGCTTTGTTGTCTACGGCGCATACCTTTTGGCAAATATCTCCTAAAGCGTGTAGGTTTAGGAGATATTGCAAACACCTACAGGTAAGCCTTAATCTAGGCTTACCTGTAGGCAGAGCTTTTTTTCCTCAGAAAATAGGTGCAGGAACTCGAATACGACCCGTTCAGATTTCACAAACAGTAGAAAGGTCTTAAAGGGGCATTAAATACCAGGATTGCATTACATACAGAGTGCAGAGCTGTCACTTGTAAACACAGAAACCAGACTTCTGTGTTTACAAGTGATAGTGGTGAGCAGGCACCAAAGGGTCTGAGCCAGAGGTGGTGGAACTGAGTTCCCCCTGAAAAAAAGCCCTGCCTGTAGGTGTAACTTCAAGGGGGGGGGGGGGGTTTACAACCACTTTAATATTTACTGCTTACATCTACTGTCATTGTGAACAAGAGGGTCCATCTTGTTGCAATTTATATTGAAAAGAGAAGGGGGTACTATATAGGGATCCTGATCATTACAGCTTACACCAAATAGGGAATGAGGGATTTAACCACTTGCCGCCCGCCAATGACAGATTGACGTCGGCAAAGTGGTTGTAGAATCCTGACCGGACGTCATATGACGTCCTCGGGATTCTGAGCCGCTGCCCCCGGGGGGCGCGCATCGCGGCGATCGTTGTTGCGGGGTGTCAGTCTGACACCCCGCAACACCGATCTCGGAGACTCTTTACCACGTGATCAGCCGTGTCCAACCACGGCTGATCACGATGTAAACAGGAAAAGCCGTTGACGGCTCTTCCTCACTCGCGTCTGACAGACGCGAGTAGAGGAGAGCCGAACGGCTGCTCTCCTGACAGGGGGGGTTCGCGCTGATTGTTTATCAGCGCAGCCCCCCCTCGGATCGCCACACTGGACCACCAGGAAAGCCCACCCTGGACCACCAGGAAAGGGCAAACATAAAAAAATGCCCCCCCCAAAAAAAAAAAAAAAAGCTGAAAATAAAAAAACATAAAAAAAAATAAAAGATGCCAATCAGTGCCCACAAATGGGCACTGACTGGCAACATAGGTGCCGCCCCACAGTGTCCATCAGTGCCACCCCACAGTGCCCATCCATGCCCAGTGCCCACCTATCAGTGCCCATCTGTGCCACCCATAAGTATCCATCAGTGCCACCCATAAGTGCCACCCATGAGTGCCCATCTGTGCCGCCTATGAGTGCCCAGTGCCGCCCATGAGTGCCCATCAGTGCCGCCCATGTGTGCCCATCAGTGCCGCCCATGTGTGCCCATCAGTGCCGCCTATGTGTGCCCATCAGTGCTGCCTATGTGTGCCCATCAGTGCCGCATACCAGCGCCGCCAATCAGTGCCACCTTATCTGTGCCCATCAGTACTACCTCATCGATGTCCATCAGTGCCATCTCATCAGTGCCGCCATATCAGTGCCCGTAATTGAAAGAGAAATCTTACTTATTTACAAAAAAATTAACAGAAAAAAATAAAAACGTAATTTTTTTTCAAAATTTTTTGTCTTTTTTTATTTATTTTTTTTAAAATCGCAGAGGTGATCAAATACCACCAAAAGAAAGCTCTATTTGTGGGGAAAAAAGGACGCCAATTTTGTTTGGGTACAATGTAGCATGACCGCGCAATTGCCATTCAAAGTGCGACAGTGCTGAAAGCTGAAAATTGGCTTGGGCGGGAAGGTGCGTAAGTGCCCTGTATGGAAGTGGTTAAGGATCCTGATCACTAATGCATTCAATTCAATAAGGAACAAGAGGTTTGAGGGTCCTGATCATTATGGCTTACAACTAATGAGGAACAGGAAGTTTGAGGATCCTGCTCATTACAGAGTACAGGTGAAACTCGAAAAATTTGAATATCGTGCAAAAGTTCATTTATTTCACTAATGCAACTTAAAAGGTGGAACTAATATATGAGAGAGACTCATTACATGCAAAGCAAGATCAAGCCGTGATTTGTCATAACTGTGATGATTATGGCTTACAGCTCAAGAAAACCCCAAATCCACAATCTCAGAAAATTAGAATATTACATGCAATGAATAAAACAAGGATTGTACATAGAACAATATTGGACCTCTGAAAAGTATAAGCATGCATATGTACTCAGTACTTGGTTTGGGCCCCTTTTGCAGCAAATACTGCCTCAATGCGGCGTGGCATGGAAGCGATCAGCCGGTGGCACTGCTGAGGTGTTATGGAAGACCAGGATGCTTCAATAGGGTCCCCAATCTTAAGACGATCCCAAGCGTTGGGAATGAGAGAAGAGAAACTAGAATGCCGGAGGTGATATAGATAAAGGAATTTAATAGGTATTACAGTGCCTTGCGAAAGTATTCGGCCCCCTTGAACTTTGCGAACTTTTCCCATATTTCAGGCTTCAAACATAAAGATATAAAACTGTAATTTTTGTTGAAGAATCAACAACAAGTGGGACACAATCATGAAGTGGAACGAAATTTATTGGATATTTCAAACTTTTTTAACAAATAAAAAACTGAAAAATTGGGCGTGCAAAATTATTCAGCCCCTTTACTTTCAGTGCAGCAAACTCTCTCCAGAAGTTCAGTGAGGATCTCTGAACGATCCAATGTTGACCTAAATGACTAATGATGATAAATAGAATGTACCTGTGTGTAATCAAGTCTCCGTATAAATGCACCTGCACTGTGATAGTCTCAGAGGTCCGTTTAAAGCGCAGAGAGCATCATGAAGAACAAGGAACACACCAGGCAGGTCCGAGATACTGTTGTGGAGAAGTTTAAAGCTGGATTTGGATACAAAAAGATTTTCCAAGCTTTAAACATCCCAAGGAGCACTGTGCAAGCGATAATATTGAAATGAAAGGAGTATCAGACCACTGCAAATCTACGAAGACCTGGCCGTCCCTCTAAACTTTCAGCTCATACAAGGAGAAGACTGATCAGAGATGCAGCCAAGAGGCCCATGATCACTCTGGATGAACTGCAGAGATCTACAGCTGAGGTGGGAGACTCTGTCCATAGGACAACAATCAGTCCCTGTATACTGCACAAATCTGGCCTTTATGGAAGAGTGGCAAGAAGAAAGCCATTTCTTAAAGATATCCATAAAAAGTGTTGTTTAAAGCTTGCCACAAGCCACCTGGGAGACGCACCAAACATGTGGAAGAAGGTGCTCTGGTCAGATGAAACCAAAATCAAACTTTTTGGCAACAATGCAAAACGTTATGTTTGGCGTAAAAGCAACACAGCTCATCACCCTGAACACACCATCCCCACTGTGAAACATGGTGGTGGCAGCATCATGGTTTGGGCCTGCTTTTCTTCAGCAGGGACAGGGAAGATGGTTAAAATTGATGGGAAGATGGATGGAGCCAAATACAGGACCATTCTGGAAGAAAACCTGATGGAGTCTGCAAAAGACCTGAGACTGGGACGGAGATTTGTCTTCCAACAAGACAATGATCCAAAACATAAAGCAAAATCTACAATGGAATGGTTCACAAATAAACATATCCAGGTGTTAGAATGGCCAAGTCAAAGTCCAGACCTGAGTCCAATCGAGAATCTGTGGAAAGAACTGAAAACTGCTGTTCACAAACGCTCTCCATCCAACCTCACTGAGCTCGAGCTGTTTTGCAAGGAGGAATGGGCAAAAATTTCAGTCTCTCGATGTGCAAAACTGATAGAGACATACCCCAAGCGACTTACAGCTGTAATCGCAGCAAAAGGTGGCGCTACAAAGTATTAACTTAAGGGGGCTGAATAATTTTGCACGCCCAATTTTTCAGTTTTTTATTTGTTAAAAAAGTTTGAAATATCCAATAAATTTCGTTCCACTTCATGATTGTGTCCCACTTGTTGATTCTTCAAAAAAAAAAATTACAGTTTTATATCTTTATGTTTGAAGCCTGAAATGTGGCAAAAGGTCGCAAAGTTCAAGGGGGCCGAATACTTTCGCAAGGCACTGTAACAGAATCATTACACTATTCTGTCTGTCTACCTTGCAGACATTAATTTTAGGCAAAAAAATGTTTTCCTTTAAAACTCCTTTAAGTCTAATAGGAAAAGGGAATATGAGGGCCCTAAGCATTACAGTTTATAGTTCTGTGGAGACCAAGTGGTTTGAGGGTGATCATTATCACAGCTTACATCAAACAGGAAAAAGGAGGTATGAGCGCCTTGCTCATTACAGCTTACATCCAATAGGGAACAGGAAGTACGAGGGTCCTGTTCGTTACAGTTTACATTTAATAGGGAACAGGAAGTACAAAGATCCTGTTGATTACAACCTACACCTAATAGAGAACAAGAGATATGAGTGTCCTGATCAAAACACCTTATAGAGATATGAGGGACCTGATAATTT
Source organism: Rana temporaria (assembly GCF_905171775.1). Classification (NCBI taxonomy): domain Eukaryota; kingdom Metazoa; phylum Chordata; class Amphibia; order Anura; family Ranidae; genus Rana; species Rana temporaria. The sequence continues at coordinate 15,589,325 of NC_053501.1, forward strand.
CATCTAATAGGGAACAGAAGGTATGAGGGACCTGCTCATTACAGCTTACATCTAATAGGGAACAGGAGGTATGAGGGTCCTGATCATTTCATCTAATAGGGAACAGGAGGTATGAGGGTCCTGATCATTTCATCTAATAGGGAACAGGAGGTATGAGGGACCTGATCATTTCATCTAATAGGGAACAGGAGGTATGAGGGTCCTGATCATTTCATCTAATAGGGAACAGAAGGTATGAGGGTCCTGATCATTTCATCTAATAGGGAACAGGAGGTATGAGGGTCCTGATCATTTCATCTAATAGGGAACAGGAGGTATGAGGGTCCTGATCATTTCATCTAATAGGGAACAGGAGGTATGAGGGTCCTGATCATTACAGCTTACATCTAAAAGGGAAAGTATGAGGGTCCCGCTAATTACAGCTTACATCTAAGAATTCGTATGAAATACTTATACTTATATATGAAATACTTATATATATATTCTTTACATATTGGGTCCAATATCTGATTTATCATACAGATATTTATTTATACACAGTGAGAATGAATGCAACAGTGATTTTGTTTGTCGTCTCACTGCAGAGTTAACAGAGCTCATAATGAGATGCCACTGTTGCGAAGAAGTGACCTCTACCACTGCCTTTTTACAGCGCTATCATGACTGCTAAATCCTAAGAGAGCGTCTCATCTTGGCGCTGTGCGGCGTGATTCTGCGGTGGCAATGGGGTTTTATATCAGTTTGGCAGTGCGGCATGTTTACTGCACTCTGTTCCTCCTCGGAGATGAGCTGACATCATTTTGCACTCGCAGGCAGCAGGAGAGAAAATGGCCGCCGCAGCAGGTGGGAGGGTGGGCGCAGTGTGTTTATTGACAGACGCAGGAGCACATCATGGTGATCTGTCAGACTGTGAAGTTCCAGGAAAACAATCGCAGCTCGCTGCCGTGCCAGAGGCACCCGATACTGCCTGCCATCAGCTCCACAAATGGTTGCTCTGTACTCGTGTGGAGTCAGCCAGGAGAAGGGGCTGTTCCCGGAGCCAACGCAGTTCACATGGGGTCAGACATGTCACGAGTTCCATAGCCTCTGCCAAATATGTAAAAGCAGCTTTGAGAGAGCCAGCTATGGAGCCGCCGACATGTACGAGCCAGAGCCACGGCCCCTGTTCTCCGAACTGCTGTGCAGGCGTGGGCTCTGGAGACTCACCGTCTGCTCGGAGCTCCGGTGCCATGTGCAGGCGAAGATCTTACCCTGCCTGATGCTGGACTCACTACCAGCACCACCCTGTGTGCCATCTCCAGGACACGGGGGCACGACTGTACCCAGAGAACTATGGAGGCAAACTATACAAATCGCCGTACTCTCCTTCCATCAACCACCAAACAATAACGATAATACAACTATTCAGATTCAGAAAACTTTATTAATCCCAAGAGAAATTATTACATTTATATTAATAATTCCTGCATTGCCTACAAAGTGACAGAACAGCCTTGCACCACAACTCAAATGTATTCGTTACGTAAATCCAAACATCTCATGATCAACGTCATTTCAAAAGTCATTTTCAATCCTTTTAAATCTGCAGCTTTTATTAAAATAAGCCCTGGTGATCCTGCCAAGAAGCTCCTTAGTTCAGGCACTTCCTATTAAGACTTTGTCGCTGGGGAGCTGCGGTGGCTCAACGCGATTGGCACTGCGCTGACAAGCCATTCACCTCTGCAGCTACGGGTTCGGATCCCGGTCTCAGCTACATGTGAATTGAGTTTGGTGGTCTCAGCCCGGCTCCCGGTGGGTGTGCTATGCGAGGTAAGCCTGCGCTTAGTACGCCCACCCCCCTCCCTCAAAAAACACCACACTTACACGCACTCGAAATTGGGTTAACATGCACGCACTTTGACCACGCGGTCTCTAAAAAGAGAGGCGAAGGACTAACGGGGCTGGTTGAGCGGGCTAGATCCTCTCACTCCCTTAGTCCCTCTGCCCCGTTGGGCTTCAAAGCGGAGCAGGTAGGAGGTTCACCTTCCAGCAGGACAACGACCCTAAACATACAGCCAGAGCTACAATTGAATGGTTTAGATCAAAGCATATTCATGTGTTAGAATCGCCCAGTCACAGTCCAGACCTAAATCCCATTGAGAGTCTGTGGCAAGACTTGAAAATTGCTGATCACAGACGCCCTCCATCCAATCTGACAGAACTTGAGATATTTTGCAAAGAAGAAGAATGGGCAAAAATATCCCTCTCTAGATGTGCAAAGCTGGTAGAGACATCCCCAAAAAGACTTTTAGCTAGATTCAAGTACATGGCCGCAACTTTGCGGCGGCGTAGCTTAAGGCATTTAAGCTATGCCGCCGTAAGTTAGCGAGGCAAGTACATGATTCACAATGTACTTACCTGCTCAGTTACGGCGGCGTAGCCTAAATCGGCGGGCGTAAGGGCGCCTAATTCAAATGTGTTTGAGGGGGGCGTGTTGTATGTTAATGGGGAGTGACCTTACTTTTTATTACATTTTTGCGAACTGCGCATGCGCCGGGCACCTACATTTCCCAGTGTGTAAGTACGCCGCACGGGCCTATGGATTTCGATGTGGACGTAAACAACGTAAATCCCGATTCACGGACGACTTACGCTAACGACGTAAAAATTTTGAATTTCATCGCGGGAACGGCAGCTCTAACTTTACGCGGCCTATCTCTTACGTAAACGGCGTAAAAGTACTGCGTCGGCCGGGCGTACATTCCTGAATCTGCGTATCTCCTCATTTACATAATCTACGCCGACCGCAATGGAAGCGCCACCTAGCGGCCATCCGAAATATTGCAATCTAAGATAGGACGGCGCAAGCCGTCGTATCTTAGATATGTTTAAGCGTATCTCTGTTTGAGCATACGCTTAAACATAAGTCGGCGTAGATTCTGAGTTAGGTCGGCTTATCTACTGATAAGCCGGCCTAACTCTTTCTGAATCTACCTATTTCAGTTGTGATTACAGTGAAAGGCGATTCTACTAAGTATTGACTCTGGGGGGCGCCATACAAATGCACACCACACTTTCACATATTTATTTGTAAAAAAAAAAATGGAAAACCATTTATCATTTTCCTTCCACTTCACAATTTTGTGTCACTTTGTGTTGGTCTATCACATAAAATCCCAATAAAATATATTTACGTTTTTGGTTGTAACGTGACAAAATGTGGAAAATTTAATGGGTATAAATACTTTTTCTTTTCATTTATTTTTTATTAAGTTTCAGCATGAACAGTAAAGCCAAAAATACAAAGGTAGCTTACATAGTACAGTATTTAGATTGGCATTTCACATTGGTAGAATGCGAATGGCTATGAATACTTTTTAGAGGGCACTGTATGCTCCTGCATTGTCACACAGGATGGAAACTTCAAGTGGCTATTTCAACACACATTATGCAGGCATGGTTCACTCTTACCATTAGGGGGGGGGGGGGAACCTGAGAAATGCCATGCAGCCATTGCAGGAGTGCATGTAGGTGGGAAGTGGCTGCAAAGAGACAGCGAGGGAACAGCAGCACAGCGAGGGAACAGCAGCACAGCGAGGGAACAGCAGCACAGCGAGGGAACAACAGCACAGCGAGGGAACAACAGCACAGCGAGGGAACAGCAGAACAGCGAGGGAACAGCAGCACAGCGAGGGAACAGCAGAACAGCGAGGGAACAGCAGCACAGCGAGGGAACAACAGCACAGCGAGGGAACAACAGCACAGCGAGGGAACAGCAGAACAGCGAGGGAACAGCAGCACAGCGAGGGAACAACAGCACAGCGAGGGAACAACAGCACAGCGAGGGAACAGCAGAACAGCGAGGGAACAGCAGCACAGCGAGGGAACAGCAGAACAGCGAGGGAACAGCAGCACAGCGAGGGAACAATAGCACAGCGAGGGAACAACAGCACAGCGAGGGAACAGCAGAACAGCGAGGGAACAGCAGCACAGCGAGGGAACAACAGCACAGCGAGGGAACAACAGCACAGCGAGGGAACAGCAGAACAGCGAGGGAACAGCAGCACAGCGAGAAAACAACAGCACAGCGAGGGAACAACAGCACAGCGAGGGCACAACAGCACAGCGAGGGAACAGCAGCACAGCGAGGGAACAGCAGCACAGCGAGGGAACAGCTGCACTGAGGTGTAAAAAAAGGGGAAACGTGTAAAAACAGATTTTATTCACAAAAAAAAAAAAAATGCTTATTTTTCACATTACACAGAGCAGCATAATTGCCCTCTAGTTGGGCTTTACATCTACTATGATGTCATAACTGAAGAACATCACCATCTAAAACACAGCAAACATGCTGCCCGCGGGGGGGTTATTTATAAAATACCGAGAGCAGATCTCCAGATAAGGTCATTCTTGTCCTGACTCAGCACAAGTCCATTATAAAATATTGGAGATGCCCTGGGGGGGAGGGGGGAACCTGCTGACCTGACCTGTTCCCTAGATATTCTGCTGATCCTATAATACTTTCTGAGTCAAAAATTAATCAAATATGCAGATCAGGTAAATGATTAAGAAGTACTGAGTAAAGGATTAAGTATGGCAGACAGGCATTAACCACTTAAGACCCGGACCTTTAGGCAGCTAAAGGACCCGGACAGTTTTTGCGATTGGGCACTGCGTCGCTTTAACTGACAATTGCACGGTCGTGCGACGTGGCTCCCAAACAAAATTGGCGTCCTTTTTCTCCCACAAATAGAGCTTTCTTTTGGTGGTATTTGATCACCTCTGCGGTTTTTATTTTTTGCGCTATAAACAAAAATAGAGCGACAATTTTGAAAAAAATTCAATATTTTTTACTTTTTTCTATAATAAATATCCCCCAAAAATATATAAAACATTTTTTTTTTTCCTCAGTTTAGGCTGATACGTATTTTTCTACCTATTTTTGGTAAAAAAATACGCAATAAGCGTTTATCGATTGTTTTGCGCAAAATTTATAGCGTTTACAACAAAGGGGATAGTTTTATAGCATTTTTATAAAAAAAAAAAATAATTTAATACTAATGGCGGCGATCAGCGAATTTTTTTCGTGACTGCGACATTATGGCGGAAACTTCGGACAATTTTGACACATTTTTGGGACCATTGTCATTTTCACAGCAAAAAATGCATTAAAAATGCATTGTTTACTGTGAAAATGACAAATGCAGTTTGGGAGTTAACCACAAGGGGGCGCTGATGGGGTTATGGGTGACCTCATCTCTGTTTCTAACTGTAGGGGGTGTGGCTGTAGGTGTGACGTCATCGATTGTGTTTCCCTATAAAAGGGAACACAGATCGATGACAGCGCCACAGTGAAGAACAGGGAAGCTGTGTTTACACACAGCTCTCCCCGTTCTTCAGCTCCGGGGACCGATTGCGGGACTCCAGCGGCGATCGGGTCTGCGAGTCCCCCAGCCATGGTCACGGAGCTTCGGACCGGGTCGCGTGCACGCGCCCGCGTTGCGCGCCGGACCCCATGGCTGGGCTTAAAGAGCTACGTACATGTACGTGGATGTGCCCAGCCGTGCCATTCTGCCGACGTAAATATGCGCGTGAAGGGGTCCTTAAGTGGTTAAAGTGTTCAGCAGTGGAGGCCGCATAATTCTTTAACAGATGTCCTTTATTAAAACCTGTGAATATAATACACTATATTACCAAAACTATTGGGACACCGGCCTTTACACACATGAACTTTAATGGCATCCCAGTCTTAGTCTGTAGGGTTCAATATTGAGTTGGCCCACCCTTTACAGCTATAACAGCTTCAACTCTTCTGGGAAGGCCGTCCACAAGGTTTAGGAGTGTCTATGGGAATGTTTGACCATTCTTCCAGAAGAGCATTTGTGAGGTCAAGCACTGATGTTGGATGAGAAGGCCTGGCTCGCAGTCTCCGCTCTAATTCATCCCAAAAGTGTTCTATCAGGTTGAGGTCAGGACTCTGTGCAGGCCAGTTAAGTTCCTTCAACCCAAACTGGCTCATCCATGTCTTTATGGACCTTGCTTTGTGCACTTGTCCAAATCATTTGGTGGAGGGGGGATTTTGGTGTGGGGTTTGGCCCCTTAGTTCCAGTAAAGGGAACTCCTAAGGCGTCAGCATACCAAGACTTTTGGTATTAAATGCTCCCAACTTTGTGGGAACAGTTTGGGGATGGCCCCTTCCTGTTCCAACATGACTGCGCACCAGAGCACAAAGCAAGGTCCATAGAGACATGGATGAGCGAGTTTGGGGTGGAGGAACATAACTGGCCTGCACAGATTCCTGACCTCATCCCAAATAGAACACTTTTGGGATGAATTTGAGTGGAGACTGCAAGCCAGGCCTTCTCATCCAACATCAGTGCCTGACCTCACAAATGTGCTTTCTGGAAGAATGGTCAAACATTCCCATAGACCAGGGGTGTCCAGACTTTTTTCAAAGAGGGCCAGATTTGTTGAAGTGAACATGCGTGAGGGCCGACCATTTTGCCTGACATTCTTTAAACCATTAAAATTAAATGCACATGAACTAATACACTGCCCAACAAGAATTCTCTCGCCTTTTTGGCTGTGTGTGGTCTAAGATTCTAAGGATGAGCTCGGGCGTCTTATTTGGATATACCGTATTTAATCGGCATATAACACGCACCTTAAATTTAACTTTAAATAAAGAATTGTGAAGCAAAATAAGGGTCATTGCCCATCAATGCAGCCTCATCAGTGCCCATCTGCAGCCTCACCATTGCCATGAATGCAGCCTCTCAATGCAGACTCACCATTGCCATGAATGCATCCTCACAAGTGCCATGAATGCAGTCTCTGAATGCAGCCTCACCATTTACATGAATGCAGCCTCCACTCTTCTTTACAGATCTTCTCTATGGGCTAGATTCACGTAGGAGCGCGTATCTTTCTTCCGGCGTACCGTATCCTATTTACGCTACGCCTCCGCAACTTAGACGGGCAAGTGCAGTATTCACAAAGCACTTGCTCCGTAAGTTGCGGCGGCGTAGCGTAAATTGGCCGGCGTAAGCCCGCCTAATTCAAATGTGGAAGAGGTGGGCGTGTTGTATGTAAATCAATCGTGACCCCACGTAAATGACGCGCTTAAAGAACGGCGCATGCGCGCGCATGCTCAGTATCACGTCAAATTTGTTCCCTAAGTTACGCCGGCTCAATGCCTGTGACGTGAACGTAACCTACGCACAGCCCCATTCACGTACGACTTACGTAAACGACGTAAGAAGATACGCTTGTGCCGACGTCTACTTTGCATTGGCTGCACCTCATATAGCAGGGGTAACTTTACGCCGGATGTAAGCCTAACGTAAACGGCGTAGCGGGCGCAAGTACGTTCGTGAATCGGCGTATCTACCTAATTTACATATTCAACGCGGAAATCAACGGAAGCGCCACCTAGCGGCCAGCATAAATATGCACCCCAAGATACGACGGCGTAGGAGACTTACGCCGCTCGTATCTTGCCCAAATCAATGCGTAACTGATTCTATGAACGGCTCGGATATGGAGATACGCCGTCGTAAGTCCATCGTGAATCTGGCCCTAAATCTTTAAGGTTTCTTGTCTCTAGGCAACTCGAAGTTTCAGCTCCCTCCATAAATTTTCTATAGGATTAAGGTCTGGAGACTGACTAGTCCACTCTATGGGCCAGATTCACAAAAGAGATACGACGGCGTATCTCCTGATACGCCGTCGTATCTCTGTTTTAGGGTCTTCCTAACTATGCAACTGATTCATAGAATCATAGAATCAGTTACACATAGTTTGCCCTAGGATCCGACAGGTGTAATTGAATTACACTGTCGGATCTTAGGATGCAATACCTCGGCCGCCGCTGGGGGGAGTTCGCGTCGTAAACCAGCGTCGGGTATGCAAATTAGTAGTTACGGCGATCCACAACGGTTTTTCACGTTCGTTACGTCGCTGCTAGTCTAGTTTCCCGTCGCAAAGTTAGTCGTCGTTTTAGCTGCCCTAACTTTACACAGCCCATGTTAAAGTATGGCCGTCGTTCCCGCGTCGAATTTCAAAAAATAATTTCCTTGCGTAAGACGTCCGGGAATACGAAAGTACGCTACGCACGTCGCCTTTCGAAAAAATGGCGTCACTTCGCGCAAAGCACGGCGGGAATTTCAAAACGGAGCATGCGCAGTAGGTCCGGCGCGGGAGCTCGACTAATTTAAATGGCACACACCCCTTTGAATTACGCAGGCTTACGCCGGAGGCCGCCGGCGTAAGTTTTCTCACAAGTGCTTTGAGAATCAGGCACTTGCGATGAAAACTTGCGGCGGTGTAACGTATCTACGATACTATGACCTTAATGTGCTTTTTCTTGAGCCACTCCTTTGTTGCCTTGGTGGTATGTTTTCGATCATTGTCATGCTGGAAGACCCATCCGTGACCCATCTTCAGTGTTCTGGCTGAGGGAAGAAGGTTCTCATCCAAGATTTTACAGTACATGGCCCGTAAATTGGCCCCTCAATGCGACAAAGTCGGCCTGTACGTTAAGCAGGGAAACAGCCCCAAAGTATCATGTTTCCACCTCCATGCTTCACTGTAGGGATGGTGATCTTAGGGTCATAGTCAGCATTTTTCTTCCTCCAAACACGGCGAGTTGAGTTAATGCCAAAGAGCTCAATTTTGGTTTCAGCTGATCACAGAACTCCTTCTCTGAATCATTTAGATGTTCATTGAAATTACAGTAAATGTCATTTTCATGCTTGCCTCCATCATCTGGCTGGGGGTTAGTCAGCCAGAACAGCTTACTGAGGAGGAACAGGAAGTGAGAAATTCAGACAAAGAAAAAAAAACATTTAGAAGGGAAATGGAAGGAAAAGGTAAGTGAACCAACAATGCACTAGCTTTAAGGAACCTATTTAGAAAATAAAAAACAAACCTTTACAACCCCCTTTAAGTATTTAGAGAAGATCTGTAAAAAAACAGTGGACAGAAATCCCTCCTGAGATGTGTGAAAACCTGATAACCAACTACAGGAAATGTCTGACCTCTGTGCTCACCAACAAGGGATTCTCCACTAAGTCATGTTTTGCTTGGGGATCAAATACTTATTTTACTCACTGAACTGCAATTAACTTATAACATTTGTATTGTGTGTTTTTTTCTGAATTTTTGGTTGATATTCTGTCTCTATCATTTAAAATACATCTTTGTAAATGGGCAAACTTACACAATCTGCAGGGGATCAAATAAATATTTTCCCCATTGTATACTCCTGGAGTAAAAATCTAATACCATGTTATTAATTACATATTAAAGTTTGAACATGTACTATATACACAGATTTAGCCATTGAGATATATAACCAGTATAAAAAAAATTACATTTCGATTAAGTTTTAGTCATAGTTTTTGACTATAATGCAATTTTACATTTAGTCGTAATTTAGTAATTTGAATTAAAATGTATATTTAGTCGTAATTTAGTAATTTGAATTGAAATGTACTTTTAGTCGTATTTTAGTAATTTGAATTGAAATGTACTTTTAGACGTATTTTAGTCATTTGAATTGAAATGTACTTTTAGACGTATTTTAGTCATTTGAATTGAAATGTACTTTTAGTCGTATTTTAGTAATTTTAATTGAAATGTACTATTAGTCGTAATTTGAATTAAAATGTACTTTTAGTCGTATTTTAGTCATTTGAATTGTTTTAGTATTGGTTGTATTTTAGTCAACTAAAATAGTATTCATTTCATTTACAAAAATATTTTCGTCTACAAAAATTAACACTGCCCTTATCCCTATGTTGCCCTCAGTTTCTACTGGTCACTTCTCCATTTTGTTCTTAGTCCCTCTCCATCCCTACTTCATGTTGTCTTCAATCTCTACTCATCCTTACTCCAGGTGGACCTCTTTCTGTACACATCTCAAAATGCCATTCACAGTTTCTCCTCATCCCTCCTTCATGTTCTCCTCAGTCTCTCCCTATCCTGCCTTTATGTCCTCCTATCTTCATCCTTCCTTCATGTCCACAGTCTCCCTTATTTTCCCTTTATCCTATCCAAAAATACATATAAGGAAGAGAAGAATTCTCCTCCAAATATAGGGATTTTTTAGGTGAGGTGCTATTCGTAATATTTAAGGTAAGCGCACAAAACACAATGGTTATTTTCATATACAAATATCCATATAAAACAATTTACATGATATGACCACAATACATGATAGGAGAATGAAAAAGAGAGAATTATTAAATGCAGACTGCCGATTCCCTTTATCCTATCCTTAGTAACTCCTCATCCTTTTTTTATGTTGTCTCGAATAATCCTTTCTCTTCATACTGTTCTCTGTCTCTCCTCATCCCTCCTACATGTTGTCCTCACTGTCCTATCAGCCCTTATCCATGCTGTCTTCAGTCAACTTCTATCCCTCCTCTATACTGTCCTTAGTCTCTCCTCATCAGTCTCTCGTCATTTATCCTCCATGTTGTCCCTATTCGCTCCTCAACCGTCCACCATGTAGTCCTCATTCACTCATAATCCCTCCTCTGAGTCATCCAGTTTCTCCTCAACCCTCTCCCATGTCCTCCTGAGTTCCTCCTCATTCTTCTAATGTTGCCTCCAGTCTCCTTGATGTGTCCTCCATGCTATCCTTAGCATCTTCTCCCCCCAACTTGGCCTCAGTCTACAATTCCTCCTGCATATTGCCCCTAGTCTCTTCTCATCCTTCCTCCTTGTAATCATTCTCCCCTCATCCTTCCTTCATGTTGTCCCCAGTCTCTGCTCACTCCTCTTCCATACTGTCCTCAGTTGCTCATCCTTCTTCCATGTTGTCCTCAGTCTTCGGTTAACCCTCCTCTATGTTGTCCCCAGTCTCCGCTCACTCCTCTTCCATTCTGTCCTCAGTTGCTCATCCTTCTTCCATGTTGTCCTCAGTCTTCGGTTAACCCTCCTCTATGTTGTCCCCAGTCTCCGCTCACTCCTCTTCCATACTGTCCTCAGTTGCTCATCCTTCTTCCATGTTGTCCTCAGTCTTCGGTTAACCCTCCTCTATGTTGTCCCCAGTCTTTCATCAGTCCCCCTTCATGTCGTTCTCTGTGTCCTCTTATCTCTGCTCTATTTCATCTTTAGTCTCTTTTTATCCCTCCTCCATACTGTCCTTGGTATCTCCTCACCTCTTTTCCATCTTCTCCTCTTCTTCCACCTATATTGCTTTAAGCCTCTCCTCGTCTCTCCTCCAGTTTTGTCCCATCCCTCTTATCCTCTTCCCTTACCCATCTTGTTTTTATCCCTCTTTTATCCTGTCTGTTTCCCTCTTTTATCTTGTCCTCTTCCCTACTTCATCTTCTCCTCTTCCCTCCTCCATCTTGTCCTCTTCCCTCCTCCATCTTGTCCTCTTCCCTTATCCATCTTGTTTTTATCCCTCTTTTATCCTGTCTGTTTCCCTCTTTTACCTTGTCCTCTTCCCTATTTCACCTTGTCCTCTTCCCTCCTCCATCTTATCCTCTTCCCTTATCCATCTTGTTTTTATCCCTCTTTTATCCTGTCTGTTTCCCTCTTTTATCTTGTCCTCTTCCCTACTTCATCTTCTCCTCTTCCCTCCTCCATCTTGTCCTCTTCCCTACTTCATCTTCTCTCCTCCATCTTGTCCTCTTCCCTACTTCATCTTCTCCTCTTCCCTCCTCCATCTTGTCCTCTTCCCTACTTCATCTTCTCCTCTTCCCTCCTCCATCTTGTCCTCTTCCCTTATCCATCTTGTTTTTATCCCTCTTTTATCCTGTTTCCCTCTTTTATCTTGTCCTCTTCCCTACTTCACCTTGTCCTCTTCCCTCCTCCATCTTGTCCTCTTCCCTTATCCATCTTGTTTTTATCCCTCTTTTATCCTGTCTGTTTCCCTCTTTTATCTTGTCCTCCTCCCTACTTCACCTTGTCCTCTTCCCTCCTCCATCTTGTCCTCTTCCCTTATCCATCTTGTTTTTATCCCTCTTTTATCCTGTCTGTTTCCCTCTTTTATCTTGTCCTCTTCCCTACTTCATCTTCTCCTCTTCCCTCCTCCATCTTGTCCTCTTCCCTACTTCATCTTCTCCTCTTCCCTACTTCATCTTGTCCTCTTCACTCCTTTATCGAATCATTATACCTCACTCCTCTATTTAATCATTAAATCTCGTCTTCATTCCTCCTCCGTCTTGTCCTCTTCCTTTTTGTCCTATGCCCTTATTCACCTTGTCATATCCCTCTTGTCCTCTTCCCTCCTACATCCTGTCCTTATCACTCTTGCATCTTGTCCTCTTCCCTTCTCTATCTTGTCCACTTCCCTCCTCCATCTTGTCCTCTTCCCTCCTCCATCTTGTCCTCTTCCCTCCTCCATCTTGTCCTCAGCCTCTCTGACATCTCACTGGTCTCTTGTTACATACTCTTTCCCCAGGCCCCCCGCCCCTTGTACTCTGCGCTCGGCTATAATCTGATCTCCTGTTTTACACTTTGTAGTACCGCTGATCCTCCCATATTGAAGTTATAATTTAACCTCTGGAAAGCAGAGTTCAGTCTTTTATTGATAATGTACGCAGTGGGCAGAGCCGTCCCTGTCCGGTTACCCTACATATCTACAAAACGCATTGGTTGTGCTTTTTTCGCCAAATGTTTCAGCCTTGAATGACTGCGGCGGACATGATCGCTCTGTCACGCTGGTCCTTGGAAGGGGTTAAGTGTGTTTCCTGGGGTGGAGTCAGTTTTGCGCTCATCTCAAGGTCTCCATAGCAACACAGAAAGGCATCCATCGGGAGGGGTTTGGCCGAGTGCCAGAATGAGCGCTGCCCGGACTCCCAGAATCCTCTGCTGGACATTTGCCCAACTAAAAACAAAATGGAACAAAACAACGTGAATAGAATGGTGTGTGTGTTTATCTCACCCTGGTTCTCCGTCACCACGCCCGGGAACATTCCCCGTCACCACACCCGGGGGCCAATACAGGAATACCCGTCACCCTCCACCATGTGCTGTTCCAAATCCCCCCCCCCCCCCCCCCCCCCCCACTTTCATCACGGTGCCAACCTGCACTTTACACCCGGGTCATGATTAAGAAATTAGTCACATCAACGTCAGAGCAGGAAGAGACTTATGAGGACAGCCGTCCTGATTACATGTAAATAAACAGAACACACATGTGTGCCGACACATGTACCACAGAACATGCCAGGGGCAGGGCGACATATGGCAGATTTCACCGTGACCAGGAGGAAACTATTACCAGGCTGGGAGTGATCTGTTACTATAAAAGAGGCACCACAACTCCCAGCATGTCTTCTAACAATGGTGTGAGGGAGGAACCACAACTCCCAGCATGTCTATAATGGTTTGGTAGTAAGACTACATCTCCCAGCATGCCCTAGGGTACTACCAACGTACCCTGATAACAGCAGGCTGATGAAGGAACTACAAGCATGCCCCGCCTGATGGGGGCACCACAAGTCCCAACGTGTTTTATAGTGTCTGGTGATACTGCACCTCCCAGCATGCCCTACAATAATATCTAGTGGTGGTACTACACCTCCCAACAAGTCCTATAATAATATCTGGCAGTAGTACTACACCTACATGCCCTATAATAACAGCTGATGATACTACACCTCCCAGCATGCCCTATAATAATATTTAACGGTAGTACTACACCTCCAAGCATGTCCAATAGTAATAGCTGTCCACCGTCAATAATAATGTCTGATGGTGGAACTACACCTCTCAGCATGCCCTATAATATTAGCTGGTGGTACTACACGTACAAGCATGCCCTATAATAACAGCTGGTGGTACTAAAGCTCCCAGCATGCCCTAAAACAGCTTTTGGTACTACACCTCCCAGCATGCCCTATAACAGCTTGTGGTACTACAACTCCCAGCATGTCTGATGGTAGTACTACTCTTGCCAGCAAGCCCTATAGTATCTAGTGATGGTACTACACCTCCCAGCATGCCTTATAATAATGTCTGATGGTGGTACTACACCTACAAGCATGCCCTATAATAACAGCTTGTGGTACTACACCTCCCAGCATGCCCTATAATAATGTCTGATGGTGGTACGACACATCCCAGCATGTCCTATAACTATGTTTGGTTGTACTACACCTCCCAGTATGCCCAATAGTAATGTCTGATGGCAGTACTACACCTTCCAGCATGTCTAATGGTAGTACTACTCTTGCCAGCAAGCCCTATAGTATCTAGTGATGGTACTACACCTCCCAGAATGCCTTATAATAATGTCTGATGGTGGTACGACACATCCCAGCATGTCCTATAACTATGTTTGGTTATACTACACCTCCCAGTATGCCCAATAGTAATGTCTGATGGCAGTACTACACCTTCCAGCGTGCCCTATAAATATCTGGTGATAGTACTACATCCCCAGCATGTCCTATGGTAACGTTGAGTGCCTTATAACAATATCTAGTGGTGGTACTACACCTCCCAGCATTCCCTACAATAATATCCAATGGTGGCACTACACCTCCCAGCATGCCCCTCCCCCCTCCTTGAAGCATGTGCTGCAGCAAGTCACGTGTCGACCAGCACACACGTGCGTCGAGGGGCCGCAGACGGGGCGGGGACCGGCAGCGCGCACGCGCCTCTCATTTCCAGCAACGCAACAAGCTGCGTGACGTCACGGCCAGGTGGCATTCCTCGGCTGGCGGTGGAGGCGGCGCGGCCCAGTGCGCACGCGCGGAATCCCAGCCCTGCGCGGCCCCGGCATTGCGCGCTCCAGGCGGGCTGCGGCTTGCAGAGAAGCGGAGGAGAGAGAGAAGCAGAGCACGCCCGGTACGGACCGGAGCACAGCACCGTTCACAGAGCCGTAAGGAGGCGGAACTGCTGCATGACCCCCTGCCAGTGAGTGAGTGAGCCCCTTCCCCCGCGCAGCATGTCAGCGGCACAGGTGTCCTCGTCACGCCGCCAGTCGTGTTACCTGTGTGACCTGCCACGAATGCCATGGGCCATGATCTGGGACTTCACCGAGCCTGTGTGCAGAGGCTGCGTCAACTACGAGGGCGCTGACCGCATTGAGTTCGTCATCGACACCGCACGCCAGCTCAAACGAAGCCATGGCTTCCAGGATGGGCGCTCTCCGGGGCCACAGGGGCCCGGCTCCGGCGGGGCAGCCAAACAGCACCCAGCCGTGCAAGCAGCCCTGACCGCCAAGGACACGGCCCAGCTCAATCACCTAGACGGGGCGTCCAAGGCGGCCGCGGCGTCTGGACTAGAGAGGTATGGACTGACCGACCGCGGTCGCTTTGAATACACGTTGGCCGCCGCGGCACGTCTTCCCAACGGCCTTAACGGGTTCCCCAAGCCCGGTGAGGACGGCCCCCCTGAACTGAACCGCCAGAGCCCGAATTCCCGGGGCCGTACGGGCCACGGACTAATCCCCCAGCTGGGACCTGGACAGATGAGCGTCCCACCAAACCTGCTCCCTCAGACTTTGCTAAATGGCCCTCCTACAGCCTCTTCATCCGGGGCCCAACATGTGCTTGGAAGGGGCTCTAGCGGCCTCAGCGGGCCACCACCCCCCTCATCCAGCTCTTCGGGTGACCCTAAGCGCCCGGGCTCAGTCTCCAGCACCGACCAGGAACGAGAGCTCAAGGAGAAGCAGAGGAACAGCGAAGCCCTCTCAGAACTGACGGAGAGCCTGCGTTCCCGGGCCGAGGAATGGGTAGGGAAACCCAAGGCAGTGCGGGACACCCTGCTCACCTTGTCGGCATGCACACCCTTTGATGTCCGCTTCAAGAAAGACCATGCACTGCTGGGGCGAGTGTTCGCCTTTGACGCCACGTCCAAGCCAGGTCTGATGGACTATGAACTCAAACTGTTTGTGGAATATCCCAGCGGCTCCCTCAACGTGTTCAGCTCAGCCTCTGGTGTTGCCAAGCAGATGTACCAGGACTGCATGAAGGACTTTGGCCGCGGTCTGTCCTCGGGCTTTAAGTATTTGGAGTATGAACGCAAACATGGCTCTGGGGACTGGCGTCTGCTGGGTGACCTTCTTCCAGAGTCAGTACGTTTCTTTAAGGAGATGGTCGTTGCAGATATGTTACCACAGCCCTACCTGGACCCTGGATGCCCCATGCTGCCGAGCGCTCTGGTGAACCTGCCCCGAGCCTTGGCAGCGGCTGCCGCCGCCGCATCCTCCTCGGCTGGGGGGAGCAGTCAGGCCCGCTCTGGGGTGAGGAAACGCAAGGCCTCACCCGAACCAGATTCTGCTGAGGGACAGATGTGGATCACGGGGCAACCGGATGGTATCAAACAGTTGAGTTTGGCAGCTGCTGGGGGAACTCCATCCTCATCCTCCTCGGCAGGTAACTACGGCCCCGCTCCACCACCACCTCCACCGCCACTTGGCCCTGGTCATCCACAGCGAACCACCCCACCTGAGAGCGCCCCACCTAATGGGCCATCGCCTATGGCGGCACTGCAGTCAGTGACAGACACTTTAGGCACCGCTCATTCCCCTAAGGACGGACAGACGGGTGGGGGTCCCCCAGTGCACTCCACCACCTCATCCGCACGGCGGAATAGCAGCAGCCCGGTGTCGCCAGCATCAGTACCTGGCCAGAGACGTCTGAATTCCCGAAACGGAGGGGGTTCTGCAGAACTCAGCCTCCAGGTGGCACCTGCTGGGGGAGCCCCTCATCCAGGAATGGACCAAGTGCACCCCCAGAACATTCCCGACTCGCCCATGGCCAACAGCGGCCCTCTGTGCTGCACCATCTGCCATGAGCGCCTAGAGGACACACACTTTGTCCAGTGCCCATCCGTACCCAGCCACAAATTCTGCTTCCCCTGCTCTAGAGAGAGCATCAAGGCCCAGGGAGCAACGGGTGAGGTCTACTGCCCCAGTGGAGAGAAGTGCCCCTTGGTTGGATCTAACGTACCTTGGGCTTTCATGCAGGGGGAGATTGCGACCATTCTTGCCGGGGATGTTAAGGTTAAAAAGGAGAGAGACCCTTAGTAAGAGTGGATGTTATGTGTACATAAACCTTTTATCCAGCTCCCTCATCTATAACTTGCAGACCAAGGACAGGCTCCGGGGTGTGGTGATGTGAATCCTGGACACCAAACATTATTTACATCAAATGCAGCCCAGAAATGTCTCCCCATTCCCCCCCCCAAGACATGTGATCCAAGATTTTTTGGGGGGAGGGGGGGGAGGTTTCTGGTGGTTGAGATACAGACACTTTGTACTCTTCATCTTTTTGGGAATAACATGGCGGAGTTTATTATGAAGCTGATGTGTAAAAAAAAAAAAAAAAAAAAGGATCTGCCCTGCCGGTGGAGCGGACCTTGCAGGACAGCAAACGGTGGAATCCCCTCGGCAAAGCAGGACGCGGAGGCTGTATAAAGCTTTTTTTTTTTTCTCCGGATCCTGGCAAAGCAGGACCGTCACATAAACTTAGTCTTATGTACAGATCTTATTTTTGTGGTGTTTCAATCATTTTGAGACACTTGTTATGTACACTTCATTTGAAGGGTGACAGAGCTCATGTTTTGGGTGTTGTGGGATTATTATCGCTCCTTATATTCCCCCCCCCCCCTCCCCCTTTTTACTTTTATCATTTTTTTTTTTTTTAAACGTTTTGTTGCAAGTGTGTCCACTAGGTAATGGTTTCTAGCACTTAGCGATGCTGCTAGTGTGTCATTTTTGTAATGTACGCACTTCTCTCAAGGGTGGGGGGGAGGGGTGGACAGTAAAACTATTAAATCTGTAAAAAAAATAAAATAAAACTGCTATATATGCCCATATCCCCCTGTTCCTTTGAGGTGGGTGTGACACATAAGACAATGTTGTACCCCCCCCCCCCCCCCACACCCCTCCTTTACTCTGATACTCGGAGGGTGTATAATCCAGTGTAATTATCAGTTTGCAGGTTTCTGCAGGTCTACACAATGCAATTATAATTGGTTTAACCCATCGAGTGCTGGCAGTACATTGCTGTCTCTGGGCCAGTAGAGGGTTACATATTTCTTTATATAAGAAAATTATATATATATATATTTTTTGTTTTTTCTTTTTGCACGAATGCTTTTAAACTGTAGAGCAAATTGCCGTCTGTACATTTAGGGTGGGCAGAACCTTTTTTTTCTTTTGTCCAGAACACATTTCTGTAGTATAACAGACCACTGTTATGTGCCTTGGAGCTGATTACATTGTAATAAATTTGATTCATATAACCACTGTTGCTGCTGCGGTCACTGTTTTATTATGATTTTTTTTATGGGGGAGTTAGATGTAGGAGATTGCCTGTGATTGTGCACTCTCGGAGCGTTGTGCTGTCTCTGTGCTTTCTAATCCTAGCTTGTTCTAATGTGCTGCTATTTCTGGCTTGCTCTGCTGTCTCATGGAGTACTGTGCCTGCTGTGCCTACTCTCTGCTGTCTTGCTGTGTGATCTGCCACTCTGCATCCCCCCTCTGCTGTCTCACTGAACACTCTCTTTCTGCTATGCATCCCCTCTGTTTTCTTACCGAGCAACCTCTGCTGTGCACCCCTTTGGCTGTTTCACTGATGTGTCTCCCCTCTGCTGTTTTCACTGAGCATTCTCTGTTTGCTGTGCACCCCCTTGGCTGTTTTACTGAGCAGTCTGCTGTGCACCCCCCTTGGCTGTTTTACTGAGCAGCGTCTGCCTGCTGTGACTCCTTTCTGCTGTGTCACTGAGCACTCTCTGCCTGCTATGCTACCCCTTTGCTGTCACACTAAAAAACATCTCTGCCGCCTCACTTAGAAAATCTCTGCTGTGCCACCCCAGCTCACTGAGCACCCTGGATGCTGTGCTTCCATCTCTGCTGTCTCACTGAGCAGCCTCGGCTGTTATGCACCCCCCCACCCCACCTATCTCACGGAACAGTCTCTGCTTGCTGTGCCCATCTCTGCTGCCTCACTGACCAGTCTCTGCCTGTTGTGCCCATCTTTGCTGTCTCATTGAGCTTTCTGCTTGCTGTGCCCATCTCTGCTGTCTCACTGAGGAGTCTCTGCTTGCTGTGCTCCTCTCTCTGCTGTCTCTGCCTGTTGTGCCTATCTCTGCTGTCTCACTGAACAGTCTTTTCTTGCTGTGCCCCTCTCTGCTGTCTGACCGAGCAGTCTCTGCTTGCTGTTGCCCCCCAGTCTCTGCTTGCTGTTGCCCCCCTGTCTCTGCTTGCTGTTGCCCCCCTGTCTCTGCTTGCTGTGCTCCTCTCTGCTATCTCTGCCTGTTGTGCCTATCTCTGCTGTCTCACTGAACAGTCTTTTCTTGCTGTGCCCCTCTCTGCTGTCTGACCGAGCAGTCTCTGCTTGCTGTTGCCCCCCTGTCTCTGCTTGCTGTTGCCCCCGTCTCTGCTTGCTGTGCTCCTCTCTGCTGTCTCACTGAGCAGACTTGTTTGCTTTGTGCTCTCTCTGCTGTTTCATTTGGGATCTCGGCTTGCTGTACCCTGAGCCGTCTCCTCTTGCAGTGCTATCTTCTCTGGTTTGGGATATGTAATACTTTGTATTGCGTTCTTTATGCTTGCAGCATGTTATGCTTTTTCCTTCTGGTGCTGACTGTGCTGCTTCTCCCCCCCCCCCCCATGTGTTTTCTTCTCTTGCTGTCTATGTGGGGCCTCTAACATGCCTGGACATTGCTCCTCCCGTGTCCGTGTGCTGCCCACTCGTCTCCCTAACATGCACACGACATGTCCTCTATATAAACTCCATTACTGCTGCCGTTTTGTAAAAGTGTCACATGCTCAGATGTTATTACAGTCAGCGCACGGCTCCAGTCCTCGAGGGCCGCAATCCTCCAATATAAGCGGCCTTTGTACATGTTGCAGCATTCTCCAGCACAGGTCCAATGTTTGTACATGTTAGAGTTGGGTGTTTTTTTTTTCATGTTCACATCATGCCTGTGCAGCCATGTGCATTGAGGACTCCATTTTGCTGCAGTTTCGTAGTCGGTGGCGTCCTTGGCAATGCACGTCGTACAAGTCTAAAACACACACATGCTGAAATGCATCCCCATGGTGTTAACGTGGCTAGACAACAGTGACTTATGTAACCTATAGGCCAGAAAAGGGGGGGGGGGGGGGGAACCGATCTCGGTCTGTATTTCGGCCTCATGAACGGCGGCTGTTTTGGCACAACGGGATATATTTCAGGCTTCGTGCTGGATCGCACAGAACCATCTGGAAGTTTGAATATTCCACGTTTTAGATTGTGTACTGTGGGGTCTGCACAGTGGTCTCCCCATAGGTACACAGGATCAGAGTGGCATGAAGTGTACACATTGTGGGAGTTCATAACTGCATGTATGTGTTATACCTTCC
This sequence comes from Rana temporaria, assembly GCF_905171775.1. Lineage (NCBI taxonomy): Eukaryota > Metazoa > Chordata > Amphibia > Anura > Ranidae > Rana > Rana temporaria. The sequence continues at coordinate 15,609,621 of NC_053501.1, forward strand.
ACACATGCATGCAGGAAACCCCCCCCCCCCCCCCTTTTCATATGTGCTGGAGGCTCTATTGTACTGATATTGTGGGTGATTTCTGGCAGCAGACGCTGACTAAGCTGTTTCCGTCTGTCTCTTCTAACATCCCCCCCCCATTCTGGCTGACTGTATATGAATGGTAACCCCCTCCTGGCCACCACACTTTGCTGCAAGCCGTTTTTTGCAATGGCTGCCTGTGACGACATGAGTGTACACAGTGTATACATTGTTTCCAGGCAGGTAGTGTGATGACTCATTCTTGTGAGGAGGGGGCGCATGTGTAGCGAGCAGTCGCTGGAGGTGGTGCAATCTCTGGAATATTTGCTGACCTTACAAATGTTTGTGTGAATTGTAGAGTGCAGGGAGGTGCACGCTTGGACCTCTGGGAAGTCCTGGATTATAAATGGTGTATTTTTCAATATCGGGGATGGAAATGATTTCCTTACCATACTGGGGGGGGGGGGGGGTTAGTTGGCAGCGCCCTCTGCTGTATAAATCAGTAAGTAACATGGCTCAGTAAACAATATTTTCAGAGACGGATGGGGGAGGGGGGAGCTTGTGCAATGCGAGGAGCCATTCCAGCATACATGAGCAATCCTCGATGATGCAATTTATTTATAAATGGATTTGTCCTGTTTTTACTTGTGTTTCCCCGTATTGTCGCTTTGTCGAGGGAAAGCTTACATCGTGCTTTTTATTTAAGGGCGCACGTTGAAGAAGTGGGTGGGGCTGCATTTTAAAGAAGTCCGAGACCATATCCACACCCTAGTACGGGGGGGGGGCCTTGCCTGAGCCATGGACTGGCTGTAATGAACGATCAGATATCTGCCTTGACTGCATCCATCTGTGAACAGACCTTGGCAAATCTGCAGGCCTGTGGGTGAGGTTCCGATTATAAGCTACCTTTAGGTGGCGGAGGGTACACTATGCCAATCACACTTTGATATGAGATTAGGGTATTGAAAGTGAAATTCTGAGCGAAAACTGCACTGAAACCATCATGCTGCTTTTAGGTTCTTGGACACATGTCCTTACACTATGAGGGTTATTTACTAAAACTGGAGCAGATCTGCATAGAAACCAATGGGCTTCCAGGTTTTATAATCGAAGCTCAACGTGGTAGTAAAGGTTCGGCTTCCCTTTTATTTTTTTATCCCAAACATGGAAAGATTTGTGATTGAGGCTATTGAACTTTAATGGTACCGTTAAGATACACAAATATGTAAAACAAATCGAATTTTATTAAATTAACATGTTAAAACATAAAGGTTTAAAAATACAGCTCTGTCTGTTCGAATAAAGACATGCTATTTCTCTCAGTTGCACCTTCTTTATTTGAAAAGACGGAGCTGTATTTTTTAACACGTTGATGTTAATTTAATAACATTTTATTTGTTTTACATATTTGTATCTTAAATATTATCATTAAAGTCCATTGGCCTCAACCACAAATCTTTCCACTTTGATAGGACGTAGGTATCTTCCTCAATTATTATTTATCATTTTGGCATTCAAATGAATTACAAACATGTTATACTTACCTGCTCTGTGCAGTGATTTTTGCACAGGGCAACATCGATCCTCCTCTTCTCGGGTTCCCCACTGGCACTCCTGGCTTCTCCTTACCAGTGCCCCCAAAAGCAAGCCACTTGCTATTGGTGAATAAGAACAAAAGATGATCAGGACAGCCGCACTCCAATCCAACGTAACTTTAAAGCGGGAGTTCACCCATTTATTCATTGTTTGATATTTTCCCCTTAGATGGATGCTCGTTTTGTCTAGGGGAATCGGCTAATTGTTTTAAAATATGAGCCGTACTTACCGTTTACGAGATGCATCTCCTCCGTCGCTTCCGGGTATGGACTCTCCGGGACTGGGCGTTCCTTCTTGATTGACAGTCTTCCGAGAGGCTTCCGACGGTCGCATCCATCGCGTCACTCGTAGCCGAAAGAAGCCGAACGTCGGTGCGGCTCTATACTGCGCCTGCGCACCGACGTTCGGCTTCTTTCGGAAAATCGTGACGCGATGGATGCGACCGTCGGAAAGCCTCTCGGAAGACTGTCAATCAACATAGGAACGCCCAGTCCCGCAGCCCATACCCGGAAGCGACGGAGAAGATGCATCTCGTAAACGGTAAGTACGGATCATATTTTAAAACATCTAGCCGATTCCCCTAGACAAAACGAGCATCCATCTAAGGGAAAAAAGTAATATATATGGGTGAACCTCCGCTTTAATGTAAAAAACTGGAAACGAAAACTAGGACAGCTGACGCGTTTCACACTAAAGCTATGAGTAAACACTGAAGTTAGTATGAAAGGTGTCAGCTGTCCTAGGTTTCGTTGCTTTGACTTGTAGTGCCTGTTTCCATTTTTTTACATTAAAGTTACGTTGTATTGGAGTGCGGCTGTTCTGATCATCTTTTGTTCTTATTTGCTATGTGCATTGCTAACACCCTCAGTTCCTGAGAAGAAGATTTGCACCCAACAAGACCTGCCTGGAGCGCCAATCTCTGTCTCTCACTTGCTATTGGTGCATGCTCGCTCCCGAGCTCTGCGCATCCATAAGACGATTTGAGTCGCTGCTCGCCCTCCGCTCTCTCCTTATTAGCTCACTGGCTATGATTGACAGCAGTGGGTGCCAATGACTCCTGCTGCTGTCTCATCCAATGAGGAGAGGGAGTCCCAGGACTGCCGAGGCTCTCCTGCACACTGGATCGAGCAGGAGCTCAGGTGAGTGCTGTGGGGGAGCAGCATACAGGTTTTTTTTTTTTTACCTTCATGCATGGAGGAAAAAAAAAAACCTTCAGGCTGGGTTCACACATATGCAGGTTTCCCTGCATCCATTTTCACACATGTCCAGGACTTTCAAGATTGAAACAGGGTCCGGTGTGTCTTTTGGGTCCGGTTCATGTGCAAATTCAGTTGTTCACCGGACCCCAGGCACGAACCTGGCCTCAGCCTTTACAACCACTTTAATTGAACAAACGGACGTTAGAAGCTGATTGCCTACGATGCACAGCTGCAACAGATTCTGCATGCACCAGTTTTAGTAAGTCTCCCTCTAAAGTTGGCCATACGTGGATCGAATTCCGAACTCATTTTCTTTCGTTTGAATTTCTCACCATTAATGGCCCGCAACAACGGCTGATTTTCATGTGGCCATCAAATTTGATTGATCAGGCATGTTGTACATTTTTGAATTCTTTTTTTTCCAAACAATGATGGGAGAATCGTGTGAGAAATATGATCGAAAAAGAAATGCGCATTAGCTGTGACCTGGAAAGAAAAGAAGATTCCCGTCCATGTAATTTCTTTTCTGTAGCAACATGAGGTGAAATTGAGGGCTTGGTTGGTCGAATTCCGAAATCGATGGTGGCATTATCGGATTTCAAAATGCACAACATTTCTGATTTTCGATTTTATTTTTTTTATTTTTTTTAAATCGACCCATGCATTAGGCCCCTTTCAGCCGGGGTGGACTTCACTAGGCGTCCACCTGCTCAGCGGGAATCTGTTTGCTGCTGAGAAAGCAGATAACTTGTCTGTGGTCGCTGTGCTTATGCAGAGAAAACACAGCCCTCTCACCTCTATAGGATGTTGAATGCAAGTGAACCGCCTGTCCATTTACACCACATGCCATCTGATCAGCTAGATGGATGAGGAACAGATCCCCATCCGTCTGTTTTTATCGGATTGGATGTCGGCGGTTGTAAACGGACATGACCATTTACATCTGATGCTTAATAGATGATATTAGAGGGTCCGATCGGGGTACACCTGAAAATCAGACAGGCGGACCTAGCTTAGACTGCTCGTGTAAAAGGGGCCTAAATGTCTACTAAGGCCGGGTTCACACTGGTCCGACAAACGCTCCGACATTGGGAGCTCATGTAGCATGACGTGTGAAAATCAATGTTTCCCTATGAGAGCCGTCTTAACTGGTCCGACACAAGTCGGTCCGACTTTGAAAATGCTCCCTGTACTACTTTGATCCTACTTCAGCCCATTGAATATCATTGAAGTCGGATCAAAGTAGGTGCCTTGTCCTTACCATCCGACTTTTGACATCCGACATACGATTACAGCAGCAGTAAAAATAATTTATCTCACTCTGGGATTGTTTTGATTGGTCAAAGAACAAGTCAGACTATCACAAAGTCGGATCAAAGTAGTATCCTGTTCATGAAAGTCGGATGGATTTAGGGCCAATGTCGCAGAGTAGGATGAAAGTCGTACTACTGTCGTTCACACTGGTCCGACAAACGGTCCTACATTGGGAGCCTCATGTAGCATGACGTGTGAAAATCAATGTTTCCCTATGAGAGCGGTCTTAACTGGTCCTACACAAGTCGGTCCGACTTTGAAAATGCTCCCTGTACTACTTTTGGTCCTACATTGATCCTACTTCAGGCCCATTGAATATCATTGAAGTCGGACCAAAGTAGTATCCTGTTCATGAAAGTAGGATGGATGTAGGACCAATGTAGGATAAATGTAGGACCAATGTAGCAGAGCAAAGTAGGATGAAAGTAGTGTAGTAGTGTGAACCCAGCCTAAAGGTCTTGCTTTCCTGATTTTCCAGCAGCATCACAGCTGAAGGAATTTCCTGTTTTTCTTAACTTCAGCCCCTAATTATGACTATTCAGTCCTGCTCCAGACTTCCAGGTAGCTATAAGGCTGGGTTCACACTGGTGCAAATTGTATGCAGGGGTTTTCTCGTATCCAATTCGCATGTCAGGAGACTGACCGACTCTCAATAGAGCCAGTTTACACAGCTCTGGGCTGGCTACGGAGCGGTTTGCAGAAGAGTCCTGTGCGTCTTTTGGGCCATTTCAGGTCTTAAGCCTTGTGCACACGATACGATTGTTGGCCAACTGAGCGTCTGATTTGTCAAAAGGACGTGTGCCAGGATCTTGTCTTGCATACTAACGTTACACAATTGTTTTGCCACAAACACACTCAGTGAGGTACTACGAGGAATTTCAGCTCTTGAGCACCACCCTTTGGGCCCGTTCTGCTAATTTCGTGTTTGGTGAGCATTGATTCCGAGCGTGCGTATTTGTGCTTTCGACTTTTGTGTGACGTATTTGTGTACTGACCATAGGAAAATCAGACATCAATCCGTTGTCTGCTGAAAATTTACTAGCCTGTCATCATCCAACATTTGTTGGTGGAAAATTGGACAACAATTGTCAAAAGGAGCATACTAACGGTAAGATTTTAGGACAACAGTCTGTCAACGATCCCCTGCCAACAATCGAACTGTGTGTACAAGGCTTAAAAGCGGGAGTTCACCCAATTCCTTTTTTTTTTTTTTTTCCCCTTAGATTCCTGCTCGTTTTGTCTAGGGGAATCGGCTATTTGTTTTAAAATATGAGCAGTACTTACCCGTTTTCGAGCTGCATCTTCTTCCGTCGCTTCCGGGTATGGGTCTTCGGGAGCGGGCGTTCCTTCTTGATTGACAGTCTTCCGAGAGGCTTCCGACAGTCGCATCCATCGCGTCACACGTAGCCGAAAGAAGCCGAACGTCGGTGCGGCTCTATACTGCGCACCGACGTTCGGCTTCTTTCGGAAAATCGTGACGCGATGGATGCGACCGTCGGAAGCCTCTCGGAAGACTGTCAATCAAGAAGGAACGCCCAGTCCCGCAGCCCATACCCGGAAGCGGCGGAGAAGATGCATCTCGTAAACGGGCAAGTACGGATCATATTTTAAAACAAATAGCCGATTTCCCTAGACAAAACGAGCATGAAGCTAAGGGGAAAATGTGTAAGGTATGGGTGAACCTCCGCTTTAAGGTGAGCTGACTGAAGGATACCATTTCATCTGTTACTTAGGAGGAGATCTGGAAAACATGGCCTAGAAGTAATTACTGGATAATAGTTTGGGGGGAAAAAAGATAGAAAATATGAACTGAGCGATAGACTCTGGACGGAGGTCACTCCGCCAGGCCGTATTTCCAGGATCTTGGTAATCCTGCACAGGGGATTTAACGTCACTGAGTGAAATCCCAAAGCTGTGACCTGAGGGTTGTGGTAGAAGATGTGTTAACTGTATTTTGTTAGTGCAAAGCATGAGATGGGAGTCTCGGGGAGGACACAAATCGCTGACGTATTTCACAGTTGTTTTGCACACAGTGCTGGTGACAGATTGTGTGAAAAGCTTCTATTTGTGCCTTCAAGTGACAAATCCGCCTTCTGCTTGGTGTACGGAGACCATGGCTGCCGCAGAGAAGCACAGATTTTAGGAAAGCTTTTTCTCAATTATATGCTTAGCTCACTAATAAAAGCTATTGCAGTCAGTTTTACCTGCTGCAAAGTATGGCACGTTGTATGACACATTACAGGTTATCTTTGTTTACACCTTCTTATACAATACGACATAGTTGGAGAAATCTCCGATTTTACACCAGTCAGAATTTTACTACTTTCATACCTCACGGCTGTATGCTGTGCCTCTATAATAAAGGGCTAAAAGGATCAAAGCTCACATTTCACAGCAAACTGGATTTTTATTTTATTTTTATCATGTACTAAGCTGGGCAATAACAGGACGAAAAGGTCCCATCGCACAACATCCTCCCCACCTGACAGAGCACTGCAGCACCGAGTGCTCCTCCATCTGCCTGGAGACAGCCGACACATCATCCATGATTATTCCCATTGGATAGACATATGGGCCAACCAATGACGTACATGTTCAAGTCTGGCCCCGAACAAGATGGATGAAATCCTAATCCAACAATGTCTGTATAGCAGAATAATAACCATCGTATACCGTTCATGTCCCAGTGTACTCTCCTAACTGCAAGAGGTGCCTAAATAACAATTATGTTCCTCAGGGGCTCCCAAACTCAAGAGGCCCTGACCCCTTGGCACGCTGAGCCTCATGAAACATCAGAGCTGAAAGTCCATGGGCCAGATTCAGATAGAGATATCTCAGAGTTCCGTCGGTCGGATCTATGTGCCTGATTCATAGAATCAGGTTCCGCATAGATCCCCTAAGATCCGACAGGTGTAAGTGACTTACACCGTCGGATCTTAGGCTGCAATTCCAGGCCGTCCGCGAGGTGGCGCTTCGTTTTTTTACGCGACGAATATGCAAATGACGATTTCCGCCGATTCAGAAACGAACGACCGCCCGGCGCATTTTTTTTACGTCGCTTGCGTTCGGCTTTTTCCGGCGTATAGTTACCCCTGCTATGTGAGGGGTATTCTATGTTAAGTATGGCCGTCGTTCCCGCGCCGAGTTTTGAATTTTTACGTCGTTTGTGTAAGTCGATTCAGAAAAGAGCTGGACGTAAGTTACGCTCACGTTGAAACCAATGACGTCCTTGCGGCAGAAATTCGAGCATGCGCACTGGGAAAATTTGCGGACGGCGCATGCGCTGTTCGATCGGCGCGGGGACGCGCTTGATTTAAATATTACACTCCCCCTAGCCGCGGAATTTGAATTCCACCACGGGATTTACAATACGCCGCCGCAAGTTTAGAGGCAAGTGCTTTCTGAATTAAGCACTTGCCTCAAAAACTTGCGGCGGCGGATCGTAAATAAGATAGGTTACGCGGATCTAAAGATCCGCTGACCTACCTGAATCTGGCCCCATATGTGGACCACTAGGAACTCGCAACATTCTGCCGCTAGTTTTAAAGCTTATCGCCAGGTTTTCTGTCACCTTATATAGTTTGTTTGGACCAACTTGGTTAAAAACAATTCACTAAGTGCTGCATGAAGTGTGTGTAGCTTCAGATACTTCCAGTACACAGTGCTGGGTTCTGGCTATGAATGAATACAAAGCTTCCTCTGATTGGCCAAGCCGGAGTCCGTACCGTCCGCAGCCAATGCAGCACTTAATGAAGGGAATAGTTCCTTTAGACCAGCTTGGTCCAAACAAACTATTTAAAATGACAAAAGCTGGGGAAGAGCTTTAAAGTCTAGTTCACCTTTAGTAACTTTTTTTCATAAATTTCCCAAAGCAATTTTAAAGCCTGAAAATTATACATAACAATGGTCCTCATTTTAAATTCAATTCAAGCCCCCATTTTGAAGGCTTATATGCAAGTAATTTCACATAAAAAGGGTATATAGGGGTCCAGGTACTACCCTGGGGGACAGGTATTCAATGCATAACATGTTTTTAAAAAAGATTGTTTTTACAGGAGCAGTGATTTTAATGATGCTTGAAGTGCAACCATAAAAATGAAAAATTATTTTAAATCTAGTGCCTGGGGGTCCCCTTAGCCTGCCTTTAAAGTGGCGCATCTGTACCGTGTATAGAACATGCTTCAGCAAAACTGACATTTCGAAAAAAAAGAATGAAATTACATTTAAATTGCCGGCAATAGAAAAATATTGAAAATGGTGTAGGGTACCCCCCAGTCCATACCAGGCCCTTTGGGTTTGGTATGAATTTTAAGGGAAACCTCACTCCAAAATTAAACACCCCCCCTCCTGAATCATACCCTCATAATGGGAAGGTGGGCGCTTTGGGGCACAAGGAGCTCTGCCCCCACCCCAAGGCACCTTGATGGGAACAAGGGCCTCATCCCCACAACAACCCTGGGCCGTGGTTGTGGGGTTATGCAGGCAGGGGGCTTATTGGAATCTGAAAGCCCCCTTTAACATATCCCGCCCCCCATGTGAATGAGTATGGGGTTTTCAAAAAAGTGTCAAAAACTAATAAAAACAGACACTGTCCCCCGATGTAGAGCCAACGAACCCGAAAGAAAAAAAAAAAGATTCTGATAAGCCTCCTTCCAGCAGACCCCCACAGCCCAGGGTTGTGGGGATGAGGTCCTTCTCCCCATCAACATGGGGACAAGGTGTCCAAAGCACCCACCCCCCCAGGTTGAGGACATGTGGCCTGGAATGGTTCAGGAGGGGGGCACCCCCACGCCGTTTTTTTCTTGCCATGGGGTTTCCCTTAAAATCCATACCAGACCCGAGGGACCTGGTATGGATGGCAGGGAAGCCCATTGACAGCTGATGACTCATCAGTTGTTAAGGACGCCGCGGCTGGCCTCCTGGCCCCGCTTCTTAAAGAGGAAGTAAACCCTGATGGGTTTTACTTCCTGTTTCCCTGCAAAGGTAAAGCATAATGGGTTACTATGCATTGCACTTACCTGCAGGAGAAGACCGCAATGTCACCGTTTTCCACGCTGGCAGCGAGCATCCATTCTTTCCCCTTCTTCCGGGGGCCGCGAACTCCAGCTCTGTGTCTGGCCGGAGATGCGTGACGTCACTCCCGCGCAGGAGCTGCCTTTAACGGCATGACCCCAGCTTGAATCAGCACAGCGTGGCCTTTCAAGACGGCGCATTCGCCGTTGAAGGCGTCGCTCGGGGAAATTGCAAATATCTCCTAGACCGTGTAGGTCTAAGAGATATTGCAAGCACCTACAGGTAAGCCTTAATCTAGACTTACCTGTAGGTGTAAGTTGTCCCTGAGGGTTTACAACCACTTTAACAATCAGTCATTCACTACACCCTGATTGCTAGCAGCGTGCAGTGCATTGCAGGGCGTTTGGCAGGGCAAATGCCCTGCATATTCAGGTGTTCCCCGAACAGGCGAATATGGAATTGAATAAGAGATTTTGGAAAACATATTACTAAAGGTGGACTTACACTTTTGATTTTGTCAATCAGTTTACAGTACCACACAGATATGAAAGGCTTACTTTAACATTGCTGGCCTCTTTTGAAAATGCCTGGCTCTGGTGTCGATCCTGTTCTCTTAATGCTCCCTGAGGACAGCTCAATCTTTGTTTTGGAAGTACTGCCAATTTTCTTGACTGCGTAGTTGGAGACTTCCTACATGAAGATGAAGCATTTACCACAGTGGAACATTCATAGCCATAAGTCCTGTCAGAGCAGGTTACAGGATAGAAACGCGTAGGACGGCACTTTTGTGTGAGATGCCAAATAGAAAGCAGGCTAATGTCTACGCGTGCCATGACAAGCTGCTTGTCAATGCACTGCTGAGCTTGGAATTATGAATTCTGGCTGCATGCTTCTTCTAGGTCAGTGACACAAATGTTTAAAGCCAATTGGTATTCTAGAACTGGCAGATTAGGTTTGCTTTGCCAGTATTTGCTTCTGAGATAAGGCTGGTGGGGGAGGGGGAGTTGCTGTGCTACTCCATAGCAATAACATGTATGACTGAAGGAAGGACTATGTCTATGATCAACTGGACCTGTCCCATAATCGGTGTTCGTTCCCTTCTGTAGTAGGCTGTGAACAGGAAGCCACACACAGTACATCCAAACCTTGCACAGGCTCCCCAACACTTGCTCATGGTACAGAGAGGTTGGATTGGCTTCTTACTTTATTTAGCCCTTCACTGCCACTCTGGTAAACAGGCCTTCTGACACATGGCCTTTCCTTCCTTTCCTGGCCTATCTTTTATTTCCAACCTTTTAAACTGATTGGGGGTGCCTTCTGACACCCAGTCCTTCCCTGCCAGACAAGTAAAAAGTGATTGGGGCTTCTTCCAACTGTGGTTTCTTGTGTTCCAGCCTTGTAAACCTGGAGATCTGGGGCTCCTTCAGTGTTCGGCCCTTCATTTTCATCCTAGTAAAGAGAGATTGAGGGCTGTTTTCCAGACTCAGCACTTTCATTCCAATCTAGTAAAGAGAGATTGGGTCTATTATCCCACATCTGGATTTTCCCTGCCACTCTGGTAAACGGAGATTGGGGGCCTTTTCAAACTCTTGATCCTTCTAGCCTGGTAAAGAGAGATTACAGGAACCTTCCACCACTTCGTCTTCCCTTGCAAGTCTGGTAAGCAACGACTGGGGACTCTTTCTAACACTAGGTCTTTAGCCTTGTAGTCTGACAAACAGACTGGGGGCTCTTTTCCAACATATAACGCTTCCCGGCCAGCCTAGTAAACAGGGATTGAAGGCACCTTCTTCCAGACTAGTACACTGAGATCATGGGCCCCCTCCGACAACTAGTTTTTCCTTTCCAGCCTGGTGAATGGAGTTTGGCGACACCCAGCCCTTCCCTGCCAGCCTAATAAACAGGGATTTGGGGCTCCTAACACTTAACTCTTCCTTTCCAGTCTGGTACCAAGGTTGGAGGCTTCTTCCAATGCCTGACCCTTCCCTGCCAGCCTGGTAAACAGAGGTTAGAGTGAGTGAATAACTTGTATAGCGCTGACAAATGCGAACCGAATCGCCTCAAGGCGCTTGTATCCAGAGTCGTGCTGATCCTTCAGAAGAGATGGGTCCTCAGTTTTTTCCTAAAAGCCTGATGGTTTTCTTCCATGCGAATGGTCGTGGGTAGAGCATTCCAAAGCGGAGGTCCTTGGACTGAAAATCTACGTTCTCCCTTAGATTTGTAGCGGGCTGTGGGGATTTCGAGAATGTTTTGGTTAGGGACTCCATCCAACATACAGTCCCTCCCTGTCCGACCAGTAAACAAAGATTGGGTTTACCTTCTGATACCCAGCTTTTCCTTTCCAGCGTGGTAAGCATAGATTGGGGACTTTTTCCTATACCCAGTTCCTCTCTATACAGCCATGTACACACAGCCGGGATTCTCGTCAGGAAAAAAACCGTAGCTTTTCCTGGCAAGATTTTCTTGCCAGCCAAGTGTACAGACGTACGATTCAAAAGAACCGCCGTTCTTTTAAATGGCACGAACGCGGTGATGTCATCAACTACGACAAGCATGCGCTCGTCACATTCGATGCCGTCGCCGCCATCTTGCTTCACCCTACCTATGCCTTAGAAGCTACCGCGCATGCGTCAAAGTCATTTCGAGCATGCACAGGTTTCCATGGAGGCAGGTAAGAATACAGACGCTCGGGTTTCTCGACAGGAAAACACTGCCGAGAATCACGATGAGAAAATAGAGAGCAGGTTCTCTTTTTCTCGTCTAGATTCTGGGCAGTTTTCTCGATGAGAAACCTCAAAGCCTCGTACACACGCACAGTTTACTCAGCAAGAAAGCTCTGCCAGCAGTTTTCTTGTCGAGAAAACCGTGCGTGTGTACGAGGCTTTAGGGCTCTTTCACACGGAGCGGACCGTTTCTGGGTCCGCTCCGTGTGTCTCCGTCGGTTCAGCGGGGATCCCCTCTGAGCTGTCGGCGGATAGGGTGGTCCCCGCACACAGTGCAGAGACCGCCCTGTCTCAGCTCCGCTCTGCCCTATGGGGAACCGGATGCAGACGGACCGTCTGTCCGTCTGCATCAGTTCCGTTCCGCCGGACGGAAGAAAAATAGGGTTTCCTTCTGTCCGAAAACCGGATCCCGAAGGACGCGGACGTTAGCGGATGCTCCATCCGCTAACGGACGCGATCCCATAGGGATGTATTACAAGTCCGTTAACGGACTTGTAATAACGGACAGGCGGAGCGGACGTCTGAAAGGGGCCTTAGACTAGTAAACTGAGGTTGGGGGCTTTTGCCAGCTTGGTAAACAAAGATCAGGGGCAACTTCTGGCCTGATATACAGAGACTGAGAGCTTCTCCCAGTCCAGTAGACAGAGAGCTCCTTATACAAAGATTTGGGGCTTCATCCAACATAGAGTTTGGGAGCTCCTCCCATGTTGATAAACAGGTACTGGGGGTTTCTACCAGCATGGTACATAAAGAGATTGGGGGCTCCTCCCATGGAGCCTCTGCCCATGTACTATGCATCATTCACTTTGTTTGAATTCATGGATTCTCAATGAGTTTCCTATAATATTTTAACCAGAATGACGAACGAAAATATAAAAACATGCAATACACCGAATGTAAAAAATGCTTCTTTCCTAATCAGTAAAGAGCTTCAACTGCAGCAGAAATTTCTCACAATAGGCTGAATGACCCCAATTATAATCTGTGCGGCATCTCCAACGTAGCCTGCAACCCCTTAGACACCGATGGGCCCTGCAGCACGGTCGCTGCAATTCATGTGGTACGCACGTCCCAGAAATGAATATTAGCGCACAGTTTCAGTGTGGGGCCCCCAACCTCTGTTTGCACAGTCATAAGTAGATGCACAGTGTTCGCATGAAATATGAGTATGTAGAAGGATGCGGGCGAGTATGAGGGTAAACCCAAGCGTTGTTGATGTATAGAGAGCTTTCCCATATCAATGGGAACACACTGCCTAGTTACGTAAAGGTGGAAGTACACAATACATAGTAATATATCAGTGTAAACATGGGTAGCGCGGTCAGTTGTGCTTGTGCACGCCTTTTCAGGCCCTGTTGCTTGTTTTCTCACACTCAGTGAGTGGATAAACTGGCTGGGACTGGGGAGGGTGTGACACAAGGGACATGTTGCACAATACTGTGAATTCCTCTGAACATTGTAACCCAGATGAGGTGGCCCCAGGCTGGCTCCGCCCCCTTGCTCCCCATGTGGCTGCTCAGCTCTTTAACCCCTTCAGCTCATCCTGTACACAAGGCATGACCGCATGGTGTGAATGTGCACCTCGCCATAGATAGATGGATCATTCACCGACATGCTGAAAGAATTACAGAGAAATTTACAGGGTTCCATATGCAGGCTGACACTACCTTCCGGTGGCCTTAAATACAGGCTTTCACTTCTTTCCAGGAGCCCCATACTCAGGCTGTCCCTTTCTTTCAGGGGCCTAGGGTTACCACCTTGCTGATAAAAAAAATGGGATTTGTTGCCAATGTTATTAATAGGAGCATAAGACTGGTATTTTTCTTCTGGCTGAGGCAGCAGGAATCAATTGAAATTCGAGCAGTGTATATCCATAATAAAGGCGCATTGCCACATTGCTTTCATTCCTGAGCTACTGCTTATCGCTGGGGACACCACGGTCTGTTGAAAACATATATGGGGGTAACCCTCTGCCTTATCAGGGTGTCTCTGGGCATTGCTGTAAACCAGACAGATAAAGCTGGAATTTTATGGACCACATGCATCCCCCTCACTCCTCCACTGCGGCCCTCAGTGGTTTATGTAATGCAAAATGTTTTAAACTTAGCACTGCTCTAAGTCCCCATTCACACCTAGGCGTTTTGTCGCCTGTAGTGTGACGCCGCTGCCGCCAGAGGGCTGGAAACACATTGCCCTCTATGGAGATGGTTCACATCTCCACGCCGAACGCCGGACGCCTGTCGCCTGAAAAAAGGTCCCGGACCTTTTTTTCAGGCGGCTTTCGGCGTTCGGGGACCATCTTCATAGAGGGGCACATCCTAGGGGCACATCTAGGCGGACAATCGCGGCGTTTTGTCGCCGCAAATCGCGGTATCAAAACGCTGCTATTTGCCGCCGCAATTCGCGGGACAAAACGCAGCGATTTCGTCCGCCTAGATGTGAATGGAGCCTTAAAGGGTTTGTTAACCCACATCATGTACTTTATATAATGCCCTCTGCCTTATAATGATATGTCCCCCTGTATGTGTGTTGTATTGAAAAAAAGTCATTTATACCTTATCTGTGAGCGCTGATCAGCGGTCACGTGATGTGCCGCATCTCTTCTCTCCCCATCTCACAGATGCAGCGGAAGGGGGCCGAGATTCCCCCGCTGACGTCAGTCTGGAAGGGAGGAGGAGAGAGTCGGCACGTTACGTGACCGCTGATCAACGCTCACAGATAAGGTATATACAGTTTTTTTTTCATATACAACACACACACACACAGGGGTACATATAAGGCAGAGCAGATTATTTAAAGTACATGATGTTATTACAGCAGGAGCGGGGGACAGACCCTAACACAGTAGCCAACATACAGGGAGGGGAAGGGAGAGGAGGATACAGGAGCAGAGAGGGGAGACAGCAGGGCTCTGGATGACAGAGGCACGCAAACTGACCACGTGTTAGGGCTCAGCAGTCATGATTACCGTGGTCAGTTTACATAGGAGTGGGGAGAAATTGGCATGATCAGCCAGGTTTTTTAGGTGTTACAGGTGGCCAAATGACACAGGACAAGCACTGCATACCATGCTTTAAAGAAGCAGGATCCATTTTTTTGGGGGGGGGGGGGGGTTAACATATGCTTTAAGTATCAAATAAACTAGAATTAAAGTTTAGTGTAATAATGAAGTTCATAATAATGCAATCATGAGTGAAAGTCCATCCATGCAAATAAAGTGTCAAGCCCTGTACACACAGCCCAGAATCTCGTCAGGAAAAAAACAGACACTCCATTCAAAAGAACCGCCGTTCTTTTGAATGGCACGAACGCCGTGACGTCGTCGACCATGATGAGCTTGCGCTCGACACATTCGATGCCGTCATCTTGCTACACCCTACCTATGCCTAGGAAGCTACGTGCATGCGTCAAAGTCATTTCGAGCATGCGCGGGTTTCCACAGCGACAGGTAAGTATGCAGACGCTCGGGTTTCTCGGCAGGAAAACACAGCGGAGAATCACGACGAGAAAATAGAGAGCAGGTTCTCTATTTTTCTCGTTGAGATTTTGGGCAGTTTTCTTGACGAGAAACCTGAAAGCCTCGTACACACGCTCTGCCAGCAGTTTTCTTGCTGGTTCTTGCCGAGAAAACCGTGCATGTGTACGTGGATTCAAACATGTTCAATTTCTGCTTGTGAGGATTCCAGTGCCACTCCATGCTCCCCTCCTGGGTCCCCACTCACCAGCACTATGTTTTAAAAAATGGAACGTACTTGTCCTGTATCAATGGCTTGAATATTTTATTTCTGCTCCACGAGACCTAGTGACGGCTGAAAGAACGCCAAAGTGGCAATTTTTTTACGTATATGACCTTTCTTTTGATGCAAGTGCATTTGTTTTTGATTTTAAAATAAACCCAAGCAATATTACGCTATGCATCACTCTCTTCATTTGGTATATTATACATCTATACCATTATAATGGAAACCTGACCACCGGAAGAGCAGGAAGGCGATATCCAAGCCATTGATACAGGACAAAGACTATGCTTTTTTAAAACATATTGCTGGTGAGTGGGGACCCAGGAGGGGAGCACTGAGTGGCAATGGAATCCTCACAAGCAGAAATTGAACATGCTTGACACTTTATTTGCATGGATGGACTTTCACCCATGATTGTACCATTATGAACTTTATTATTTCACTAGCACTTTAATTTATTTTAGTTTTTGATACTTAAGAGCAGTGCTAAGTTTAAAACATTTTGCATTATCTTCTTGTTTTTTTTTACCTTACACGATAGCAGCAGCTCTAATATATTTAATTATTTTATTTACACATTACCATAGCACGGGTATTTATACTTTCTTTTTTTCTCAGCGGTTTATGGGCCACATGCAGCCTTCTCACTCCTCTGTTGCCCTCTGATTCATTGGCCAGTAGCAGCCCTCTCACTCATTCTCTGAGGCCCTCAGTGGTTTATGAGCCACATGCGGCTCATAAACTAATTCTCTGCCGCACTCAGTAATTTTTGGACCACGTGTGGCTCTCTCACTCCTTCTCTGCAGCCCTCAGTGGTTTTTGGGCCACGTGCAGCCCTCTCACTTCTTTTCTGCAGCCTTCAGTGGGGTATGGGTGACATGCGGCCCTCTCACTCTTTTTTTGAAGCCCTCAGTGGTAAATGGGACACACACAGCCCTCTCATTCCTTCTGTGTTGCCCTCAGTGGTTAATGGGCCACATGCAGCCCTCACACGCCTCCTCTGTTAACCTCAGTGGTGTATAGGCCACATGGAGCCCTCTCATTTCTTCTCTGCGGCCCTCAGTTTTTTATAAGCCACATGCGGCCCTCTCACTCATTCTCCTTGTTGCCCTTAGTGGTTTATTGGCCAGATGCGGCCCTTTCACTCGTTCTCTGTTGCACTCAGTGGTTTATGAGCCACAGGTGGCCCTTCCACTCCTGCTCTGCAGCCCTCAGTGATTTATGGGCCACGTGCGGCCCTCTCACTCCTTCTCTGCAGCCCTCAGTGGTTCGTGGGCCAGATGCAGCCCTCTCATTTCTTCTCTGCCCCCCTTAGTTTTTTATGAGCCACATGCGGCCCTCTCACTCCTTCTCCTTTGTTGCCCTCAGTTGTCCAAGGGCCATATTCGGCCCTCTTTTGCCTTCTGTGTGACCCTTAGTGGTTCATGGGCCAGATGCCACCCTCTCACTCCTTCTTTGTGGCCCTCAGTGGTTTATGGGCCACGTGCAACCCTCTTACTACTTCTCTGCAGCCCTCAGTGGTTTAGGGGCCACATGAGGTCCTCTTACTCCATTACTGCAGCCCTCAGTGGTTTATGGGCCACACGCGGCCTCTCCACTTCTTCCTTGTGGCCCTCTTACTCCTTCTGTGTTGCCCTCAGTAGTTTATGGGCCACATGCAGCCCTCTCACTACTTCTCTGCTGCCCTCAGTTTTTTTTATGGTCCACATGCGGCCTTCCACTCCTTCTCTGCATGCCCTCAGTGGTTTATGGGCCACATGCAGCCTTCTCTGTTAACCACAGTGGTTTATAGGCCACATGCAGCCCTCTCATTTCGTCTCTGTGGCCCTCAGTTTTTTATGAGCCACATGTGGCCCTTTCACTCCTTCTGTGTTGCCCTCAGTGGTTTATGGGCCACAAGTGGCCCTCTCACTCCTCATCTGTTTCCCAGTCCATGGGCCAGATGTGGCCCTTTCACTCATTCTCTGTTGCACTCAGTGGTTTATTGGCCACATGCGGCCCTCTCACTCCTCTGCAGCCCTCAGAGGTTTATGGGTCACGTGCAGCCCTCTCACTTCTTCTCTGTGGCCCTTAGTGGTTCATGGGCCAGATGCGGCCCTCTCACTTCTCTGTGGCCCTCAGTGGTTTTTGGACCACATGCATCCCTCTCATTTCTTCTCTGCGGCCCAAACACAGCCCTCTCACTCCTTTGCAGCCCTCAGTTTGTTTATGGGCCACATGTGGCCCTCTCATTCCTTTATGCGGCCTTCAATGGTTTATAAATATTCCCTGATGTAAAGTGCTGCGCAAACTGTTGGCGCTATATAAATCCTGTATAATAATTACAAAAATGATGGCAGCCGGGGAGCTGCGGTGGCTCAACGCGATTGGCACTGCGCTGACAAGCCATTCACCTCTGCAGCTAGGGGTTCGGATCCCGGTCTCGGCTACATGTGAATTGAGTTTGGTGGTCTCAGCCCGGCTCCCGGTGGGTGCACTATGCGAGGTAAGCCTGCGCTTAGTATGCCCACCCCCCTCCCACAAAAACCACCACACTTACACGCACTCGAAATTGAGTTAACATGCACGCACTTTGACCATGCGGTCTCTAAAAAGAGAGGCAAAGGACTAACGGGGCTGGTTGAGCGGGCTAGATCCTCTCACTCCCTTATAGGGAGTCCCTCTGCCCCGTTGGGCTTCAAAGCGGAGCAGGTAGGGCGGGCTGTGTGGGAGGACCCCCTCACACACCCGCCATTGCCACCCGGGGCATGGAGAAAGGTGGCAGATTGCCTCTGGGGGAGGCCTGCCTACTCCCAACTCCTGCAGTCCGGCTCCTCTCTCGAGTACACGCACAAAATACACTTTAAAAAAAAAATAAAGAAAAAATGATGGCAGCCCCAGCAGTTCTCCAGTTGACAAGTTACATTTCCTTACACCGTTTTGAAGCAAAAACCCTTTAGGAAAAAAATTCTGCCACCCATTAATGGTAAATTGATTTTTTTACTAAATTAGGTTCCTAAATGCCATAATTTTTTTTTTCTGAAATTAAATAAGTGCCGCCATCAGAACACATAATATGGCCCCCTTGAAGATTTATTTAGATTTTTCGGTCCACTGTTTCATAGAAGTTTGACCTTCCTGCTGTAAAATACGTTGGTTTTCTATAAATACAGGAAATGGCGATGTCTGAGTCACAACGCACACCAAGAGTAGACGGATGGCATCACGCTTGCGAAATACGGAACAGCCGTGTAATGGCGGATCTGCAATCTTGCAGCGAGAAGACTCAGCATTCTCCTTCCCATTTACACAGCAGCAGCCTATCTGAGCTGCTAGCTTTGTGCTGACATCACTCCACCCAGCAACAAGAGCTGTCCCTTTAAACCCCCCCTCCCCCTCAGGACACGATTTGTGACCTTCCACATTCCTGTTACTGGAACAGCAGCAGATAACATCTCACCCCCACCCCCCCCTCCAGAAATAGATTGGATTGGATCCCTCCAGCAGCACACAGATACAATCTCTGCTTCTTATTCCTGCAGGGGAGAAACGGCACACACAGCACATGCAGCAGGCAAAAGACCGGCAACATAACACAGAACTGCCATATGGTGCAGCACTGCTTACAGCAGATATATGGAAACATTGGGGGGGGGGGGGGGGGGGGTTGGCACCAAATAAATTGTCCAGCGTGCTGATAAATGATTGCAGCTGAAGCAAAACCATTGTGGAAAACAGACTGTGTGAATGAATGAATGACTTGTATAGCGCAACTCATGCGAACTGAATCGCCTCTGGGCGCTTTTTCCAGCCAGAGTCTGCTTGGCTGGTGCGGTCATTTTACCCCGTAGGATCATGACACGCTTGGGACACACAGTCATACATATATATACTGGGCCAATTTGGACAAGTTCCAATTTACCTACCAGCATGTCTTTGGAGTGTGGGAGGAAACCGGAGTAACCGGAGGAAACCCACGCAGGCACAGGGAGAACATGCAAACTCCAGGCAGATGGTGTCGTGGTCGGGATTCGAACCAGCGACCCTTTTGCTGCTAGGCACCACTGTGCTGCACTGTGTGAGGTTGGTGATGAACTTCAGGGAAATACTGGGTGGTTAGACAGAAAGGAAGACTGGAGGCGTACAGACAGATTAGATTTGTCACACCTCAGGGCCCAAATTATTATTTTCCTTTATTCTCTACAACTTTGGGATGTTGCCCATAGCTGCTAAATGTGAAAATTAAGATAATTGGACAGTGGAAAAATGATCACAGAGATTCTCCAGCATGCTGGACAATGTTAGAATGTCATAACTAGCGCTGTGGCTGGTCAAAAGTATCCCTGGGGAGTGAACAATGGCACACATGATTACATTGGTGGTTCCACTTGCAGGTCGTCGGAAGGCCTCGTACCAGTTAGATTCCCTGTACATCGGTTAGATCAGCAATATTAACCACTTGCCCACCGCAGTACGAGAATATACGTCCTCGACTTTGTGCGCTGATATCTGAATGATAGGTGCAGCTACAGGCATCATTCAGATATCACCGTCTTCAGCCACCGATTCTGTGCACAATAAGAACGATCAAAGCGGCAGTTCCACCGCTTGATCGTTCTTATAGGCAGCGGGAGGGGACGTCCCCCCCTCCCGCCGCCATTACGGTGCTTCTCCGGGCTCTCCCGTGCCATCGGGGGCCCTGAGAGCGAATCGGCCGGCGCTCGCTGAAGAACCATAGAGATGACTGGTGACCAGACGGTCACAGTCATCTCTATGACCGTCGGAGGACCGGGCGCGACGTTATGACGTCACGCCCGGTACCCGGAAGTAAACAAAGCCGCAATCGCGGCTGTCGGTGTGAGATCGGTGAATGTTTTTTCACCGATTTCATGCTTGTAAGCCTGTAGGAGAGATGTGGGGTCTTATTGACCCCACATCTCTCCATAAAGAGGACCTGTCACACTGATTCCTATTACAAGGGATGTTTACATTCCTTGTAATAGGAATAAAAGTGATAAAAAATAAATAAAAATAAAAAATAAAAGTGTAAAAATAAAGAAATGAAGTAAAATAAAAATAAAATAAATTTTTATTTATTTTTTAAAACGCCCCTATCCCCGGTAGCTTGCGCGCAGAATGAACACGCATGCAAGTCCCGCCCACATATGTAAACGCCGTTCAAACCCCACATATGAGGTATCGTCGTGTGCGTTAGAGCGTGTGCAACAATTATAGCACTAGATCTCCGCTGTAACTCGAAAATAGTAACCTGTAAAAAAAAATTAAAGCTATGGAGATTTTGAAGTACCGAAGTTTGGCGCCATTCCATGAGTGTGCGCAATTTTAAAGCGTGACATGTTAGGTATCAATTTACTCGGCGTAACATCATCTTTCACATTATATAAACAAATTGGGCTAACTTTACTGTTTTGTTATTTTTTAATTCATGAAACCGTTTTTTTTCCCAAAAAAAAGGTGTTTGAAAAATTATTGCGCAAATACCGTGCGAGAAAAAAAGTTGCAATGGCTGCCATTTTATTCCCTAGGATGTCTGCTAAAAAAATATATATAATGTTTGGGGGTTTTGATTAATTTTCTAGCAAAAAAATTGTGATTTTTACATGAAGGAGAGAAGTGCCAAAATAGGCCTGGTGGTCAAGTGGTTAATAACCAAATACAGAAACTGTTGGAGCCAGCCCGACTGGATAGCTAATATAGAATGTGTGTGACCAGGGCCGGTGCCACTGGGGAGCAGTAGGCTGCAGTGCTTCCCCAGAACAAATGTTGTGCAACCCTCCCCATCAGTTGGTGTGTGATGGCGGCTCTGTGCACGCTGCAGGGAAAGCCCCGCCCTTCGATCGGTAATGAACTTTGGACCTTTTTTGTTATCATCGCACACACACACACCTGCGTTCCTTCCCCAACCCTTTACCGCGCGCCGCCACCTGACCCTGGACTCTGCTCACACATAGATTGCAACGGACACGGCTCTCCACTCATCCAGAATAGCTTCATGTGCTATAAAAGTAAACCTGTCATCCATATGTAACTGAGGCAGCCATGTTACAACTGATCTATTTCCACGTTATGTTGCCATCAGTCCTACAGATGGTAATTAAAAATCCACCCCGCACACATAGCCCTGGTGCTGATAAGTAGTCAGGTGGTACTATCAATGATGAGGGGCAGACAATGGCCAGCACACTAGTGGTCCTAAGCAACCAGCTTCTTCATTATAGGATTCATGTGATGCAGAAAACCTGTTGTGGGAGCTCTAGTGGGCCTGCTGCAGAAGGTCTGGTGGCTCCTGATGCAGGAGCTCTGGTAGGGCATGGTGTGGTAACACATGTAGATCTTAATAGAAGAGCTCTGTTGGGGCCTGGTGTGGGAGCTATGGTGGGGTCTGGTGTAAGAGCTCTGGTGGGGTCTGCTGTAAGAGCTCTGGTGGGGTCTGGTGTGAGAGCTCTGGTGGGGTCTGCTGTATCAGCTCTGGTGGGGCCTGCTGTGAGAGCTCTGGTGGGGTCTGCTGTGAGAGCTATGGTGGGGCCTGCTGTGAGAGCTCTGGTGGGGTCTGGTGTGGGAGCTATGGTGGGGTCTGGTGTGAGAGCTCTGGTGGGGTCTGGTGTGAGAGCTCTGGCGGGGTCTGCTGTGAGAGCTCTGGTGGGGTCTGCTGTGAGAGCTCTGGTGGGATCTGCTGTGAGAGCTATGGTGGGGTCTGGTGTGTGAGGGCTCTGGTGGGGTCTGGTGTGAGAGCTCTGGTGGGGTCTGCTGTGAGAGCTCTGGTAGGGTCTGCTGTGAGAGCTCTGGTAGGGTCTGCTGTGAGAGCTCTGGTGGGGTCTGCTGTGAGAGCTCTGGTGGGGTCTGGTGTGAGAGCTCTGGTGGGGTCTGCTGTGAGAGCTCTGGTGGGTCTGCTGTGAGAGCTCTGGTAGGGTCTGCTGTGAGAGCTCTGGTAGGGTCTGCTGTGAGAGCTCTGGTAGGGTCTGCTGTGAGAGCTCTGGTGGGGTCTGGTGTGAGAGCTCTGGTGGGGTCTGCTGTGAGAGCTCTGGTAGGGTCTGCTGTGAGAGCTCTGGTAGGGTCTGCTGTGAGAGCTCTGGTGGGGTCTGCTGTGAGAGCTCTGGTGGGGTCTGCTGTGAGAGCTCTGGTGGGGTCTGCTGTGAGAGCTCAGTTTGGATCTGGTGTGGGATATCTGGTGACTGTTGGAAAACCATAAATGAGACCCTGGGACATGCAAAAACAACACACTTTCCGTTCCCAGATCCACACTAATTATACAGCGCACACTCCCTGTTCCTGGATTCGCACTGATTCCCAACACAAACACTCCCTGTCCCTGGATCCACACTGATACCTGACA
Source organism: Rana temporaria (assembly GCF_905171775.1). Lineage (NCBI taxonomy): Eukaryota > Metazoa > Chordata > Amphibia > Anura > Ranidae > Rana > Rana temporaria. Next base: position 15,632,560 of record NC_053501.1, read on the forward strand.
CTTACACTCCCCCATCCCTTGATCCACACTGAAACTCAGCAAATGCTCGAAATCCCTGGATCCGCACTGATGCCCAACATATACAAACACTCCCTATCCCTGGATCTGCACTGATACTCAACACACACTCCCTATCCCTGGATCCACACAAATACCCAACACCTGCACCCTCCCATTCCTGGATCTGGATTGATACAATGAACACACAATGTTCAAGGAGTTTAGATAAAAAGGGGAGCAAGGAGATAGGTTGTTAAGATTGGTGGGGTCCAGTGAGGGCTTTTTAAGTATGGGGGTGACTAGTGCAAGTATTAGAGAGTTGGAGAAGATTCCAGAAGAGAGTAAGAGATTGAAGTAAGTTAGAGAGCGTAGAACTGAGTCAGAGGGTGACCGTAGCATTTGCAAGGGAACAAGGTCCAGGAGGCGGGCGTTTAGGTAGACATTACAAAAAAAAGCTTAGTGGGTGGATGTAGTGGAGGACGAAGTAGTGAAGAGTTGATGGGGACAGGATGATAGGTTGTTAAAGAGGAAGTAAACTTCCTCTGCTGACATTTACCTATAGGTAAGCCTATAATAAGGCTTACGTACAGGTAGAGTAAATATCTCAACGTGTACCGTTTAGGAGATATTTACATTACATGCAGACAGTGACATCACTGGCGCATGCACCCTAAAGCGACGGCCACCGATGCCATTCCTTCTGAGCCCTGTGCTGTGAACGGAGGCTCCTGCACAGCAGTGACGTCATCGCGGCTCCGGCCAGCCACAGAGTCGGAGCCGGCAAACCCGGAAGTAAGGCAGGTGAAAAGGGAAACGACTGCAGCACTGACAGCTTTATTTTAGGGAAAGTTTCACATGCGACGCATACTAGCACATTATGACTTTATCCTGCAGGAAGATAGCTCAGATGTATAGATTGGTTTTTAGTGGGCAATATACCTCAATTCCATACTTCATCAGAGAATGGGAAAGAGAGCTGGGGTGTAATTTTACATCCACACAATTTAAAAGATTGATTAAATTGACCCATTTTTCCCATACACAGGAAATAGCATATACATTTTAAGCTAGATGGTATCAGACTCCTGTACGCCTAGCACAAATATATCCAACAAGAGATGATCGATGTTGGAGAGGCTGTGGGCAACGAGGCACGTACATCCATGTATGGTTGACCTGCCCCAAGATTAAACCATTTTGGGAATCGATTGCGCCATGGAAAAAACGATTGACGATTAGACCCATAGAAGTTTCTCCTTTACATTTCCCGTTTCATGGGATTACACCTTATTTGTTGAACGCAGCAAAATAATTTTTATTTGAGATACCCCTTATTGAAGGTGCCTACTTCCAACCACCTAATTAAATAAGCATATGAGGTTAAAGTGAGATATGATTGTAAGTAATATGTTGGTTGGAGGGAGGGAGGATGAGGTAGATGGGGGCTGTCTTCGAGAATTGGGTCTTGAGATCTTGTCTGGACTGCACCTTCCCAGTTGCATCTGTAATGGAAAGGGTGTATGTGTGGGTGGGGGGGGGGGGGGGTGTATATGGTTGTAGGCATTTACACCCATTGGCAAGGAGACCTCCATTTCACAGAAGGGAAGGGAAAAGTTAAGGGGGATTTTTTATTTTCTTCTGAAAGTGGTAGGGGGTTGGTAGAGTTAAGGAAAATGCACTAGAATTTGGATTACTTGAGGTTATTTTATTTTGCGACACAAGTATTTTGGATGGTTTAGGCCCCTTTCACACTGGAATGCTCTACCCATCACCATCCACTTAGAGGAAAACCTTCGGGCATTAAGGCCTTGTACACACGGGCAAACATGTCCGCTGAAAACGGTCCGCCGTACCGTTTTCAGCGGACATGCCCGCCCGGAGATTTCTGTATGATGGCTGTACACACCATCATACAGAAATGAGAGACAATACGCGCGGACAGACAGCGCGGTGACGTGTTCGCGCCGTCACGGCGACGATGACGCGGCGACGTGCGCGACGCTGAAAGGTCAATGCTTCCACGCATGCGTCAAAGTCATTCGACGCATGCGAGGGATGGCGGCCGCTCGGACATGTACGGTAAGTCTGTACAGACGACCGAACATGTCCGACGGACAGGATTCCAGTGGGCATGTTTCTAAACAAGTTTAGAAACATTTGTCCGCTCGAAAACGGTCTGGCGGGCAAATGTACGCTGGAATCCTGTCCGATCGGCCATACACACGACCGAACATGTCTGCTGAAACTGGTCCGCGGACCAGTTTCAGCAGACATGTTCGGTCGTGTGTACGGGGTCTTAGAAAAAAACTAAAGACCCACCTCTTCTGAAAGACCGGTACGACGCTGGATTCCAAGCGCCTTGAGGCGATTAAGTTTGCATTTGCTGCGCTATACAAGTCACTCACTCACTCACAGGTGGCTGTTCTGCCGCAGTTAAAAGCATGTTTTGTTATTTTGAAATTCAGAGAATCCTGGCACAGTGTTCACTGCAGTTGTACCTTGAGATTATCTGCGTTTACGTGCGGCTGCGTTTAGCTGCGTTGGAACATTCTTGCCAATTCTGATGTGCTTCCTGTTGTTTTTCTTTCCTTGTTGCCGCTGCTATCTGCAGGGGAAATAGTACACTGCGATTACCTGCAGTTATGAGCAGATAGCTGCAATAAATCGTTTCTGGACACAGTCAAATGTATTTTTTCTAACCGCACCAAACCCCATGTAACGAAACCGTTGCTAAATGCATTGTGTGAATGGGGACATAGGAAAGCATTGTCTGAGTTTAGCTGTGGTAGATAACTTGATCTATCCGAAGCTAAAAACTGAATTCTATCCGCCCGTGTGAAAGGGGCCTAATATTATGTTTGATTTAGTTTAAAGTGTTAGCAGCTACCATCCACATACAATCGGCAGCGCAGGGTATCCACTTTTCTTAGTTTAAAGTGATACTAAAGCTTTGTTTGTTTGTTTTTTTAAAATAACAAACATGTCATACTTACCTAGTTTTGCACAGAGTGGCCCCAATCCTCATCTTCTGGGGGCTCTCATAGCTCCTCCCCGCATTAGAAAACCCCCTAGGAGAAGCGTTCATCCCTAAGTATATTTTAATAATTATCACATAGTACACATATGAGTTTTTGTAGATGAACTGTGTTCATCCTCAATTAGAACACAATCATTTTTTATGACACATTAAAGGAACACTACCTTTAATGCAAGAGCATTTAAATATTACTTACTTCGTTTTTCCTTTTGACCTCCAAAATGCCGTAATCCAGGTTTGAAAATGCCATTTCCTGTCTCTCCTCTTCTTGCTTTCCACCAGCATCTGAGCCGTTTTGCATGGTGGAAAGCAGAATGTGCTCACCCCCTCCCTATGACTACAGCTCTGCGTGAAGATGCTCTCTTATCCCTCACAGGCATGGAGGCTAAGCCTAATGGGAACTGTAGTTCCCATTAGGCCGTGATGTAGCAAGAATGAATGCGCACCGCAAACCAGGAAGTCAGTGAGAATAAGGATTCAGGAGTGCTGGAGGTGAATAAAACAGCTCGATTTTAACAGGTATCAAACTAGTTATAATGCAAAACATTACTCTTTACTTTATCAGCTACTGTCAGACTTTAATTTAAGAGGAACATATTTTTGTCTTCACAACCCCTTTAAAGGAAGCCAATAAAGGGTTACCCCCTTTTATTTCTTTATTTTCTCTCCCCCTTTTCACGTGGGTAGGGGGATGGCCTAATTCAGGATGGGGTTCTTTTTTTTATTTTGTTTTGTTTGTTTGTTGTGGTTTTATTATATATATATATATAAATAAATATAGTAGAAAATCACAAGTTATTTATAGATATAAAAATCTTGTACTAGGCGTAAGTAAATAAGGATTATATGATAATGTATGTTAAAGTGGAGTTCCACCCATAAATATAACATTACATCAGTAGTTTTAAAAAAATGTCATTAGTCCTTTACGAAAAATTTTTTTTTTTTTAGATGCCTTCAAAGTGTTGTTGCTAGGCAGAATAGTTAATCTTCCCACTTCCTGCACCTAGGTGCTTAATGCTTCCTAACCTACACCGCACAGACTTCTGGGAATGTAGTGGGTGTAACTTTCCAGGAGTCTGTGCATTCCCCAGTCTCAAAGAATCATGTGACTTGGACAGCCCAGGTGCTGAAACCTGATCTGACACTGCTTGTGCAGCACTGAGCATGTGCGAGATTTGCAAGGCTGAAATCCAGGAAGTCATACATTCTGGCTTCATGATGCCCACACTTAAGATGGCCCCAGTCAATTTCTATTTTATAAAGTGTCTAAATGCTGTAACAACCTAACAAAACGGACCTTAGTTTACAGACTAACTTTACTAGAATACATTAAGCTTGTGTATTACAGGGGTATTTATATTTAAAAAGTGAAATTGTGGCCGGAACTCCGCTTTAAAACAAATAAAAACATATTTTTTTTTTTTATACTCACCTGAAAGGGCGGTTGCTATATATAGCAGCGGCTACAGTGGTAGCTGCTGAATAAAAAATAGAATAAAAAAATTGCGGATGGAATCCCACTTTAACCACTTAAAGACCTTAGGTGTTTTTCAGATTTGGTGTTTGCAAGACTAAAACAGTTTTTTCTGCTAGAAAATTACTTAAAACCCCCAAACATTATATATATTTTTTTTCTAACACCCTAGAGAATAAAATGGCGGTCATCGCAATACTTTTTGTCACACCGTATTTGCGCAGCAGTCTTACAAGCGCACTTTTTTTGGAAAAAATTCACTTTTTTGAATTAAAAAATAAGACAACAATAAATTTGGCCCAATTTTTTTATATATTGTGAAAGATAATGTTACGCCGAGTAAAATGATACCCAACATGTCATGCATTACCCCATTTACAATACGCGGGTCTTTAAGTGGTTAATGTTCTCCCAATTGGAGAAATTTATTATGGCATCTCGATTTAATAAAGATATATATATAAAAAAAAAAAAACATCCAGCGGTACAATGCTTTAATAAGAGTGATAAAATAGGGCTGCTTGGCAGTGAAGAGGCAACACGTGTATTTTTGAAGGGAAGATTTATACTGGTTGAGACTTAGGCGCTCAGGAGCACGGCTATGTTTTTTTCAGAGTTCTGGTGTCATCTGTTTGCCAAGGTTGTAGGGGTCTGATTCTGAGTGGAGTGGGTGGGGCCAGTGTGTCTAGGGAGTATGACAGCGAAGCGTTTTTAGACAGGAGTGGGTAGGTTGGGGCAGGACAGGTGTGATATTTTGTCATAGAGTTGGTTAGTGGCAGAGTAGAGAAGAGAAGGGTTGAGGTGGCAATTATGGGTAATTGTTAGGTGGTTGGAGGGAGAGAAGGTGGAAGAGAGTGAAACTAAAATGGTAGTGATCAGAGAGAGGGAAAAAATAGTTGGATAGGTTGCACTGAGAGCATGGTCGAGGGTGTTGCAGTGAGAAGAAGCGTGTATCCATTGCGTCAGGTCAAAGGAGGAGGTTAGACTAAATTTAGAAGTAGCAGGAATGTTAATGCCGGTTCACACAGGGGCGATCTGTCAGGTGACTTAGCCGCCTGATAAGTCCCGCTCTATGCATTGCAATGAATTTGTTCTAATAGGAGCGACTCAAGTCGCTCTGACTTAGAAAAAGGTTCCTGTAATACTTTGGAGCGACCTTGGAGTGGCTTGCATTTCTATACAGAAATCGTTTTGCAAGTCATGCTGAAGTTGCGCTGTATGGGGCGGCTTCAGAGTCAGGGCAACTTTGAAGCCGCCCCTGAGTGAACCTGTGTCTTGCCGAAAAAGTTCCCCCAGCGGATTATGCCCCCCCTGTATTGCGCAGGCGCGGCGCTTGTCTCCGAAAATAGCCGAACATTTAGAGCTGGGAGTCAGCTCTAGACGGCGCCTGCGCACACCAAATTGTGCTACACTTCTGACATCCAGGCTCATTCCTTACCATCCCCGTGGACATGGAGGATGTTAAAAAAAAGGCTGATACTGGTACGGGGGGGGCTGGTAGATCACATCTATCCTTAGAGATACTGGAGAGAAAAGACAAATGCAATGTGCCTCAAATGAGGAGAGTGACAGTGAGGGAGGTGGATGAAGCACTTGAAAGGTGCTATGTGGGGCTAGGAGAATTCCCACTCCGATTCCCTTCTGTCCACTGGGTCTGGGGGAGTGAGTCCAGAGAAGGCCACCATGGGAGAGGGCAGCAGGAGAAGAAGCAGTGTTGAATTCATGATGCCAGGTTTCAGTAATGGCAAGTAGATTAAATGAATTAGCAATAAAGATGTCATGGAGAGAGGCGAGTTTGTTACCGACAGAGCGGGCTTTCCAAATAGTGCAAGAGAAGGGGAGTTTGGTCTTGGGAAGAAGAGGAATGGGGGAAAAAATTGTGTGTATAGCGGCTGCTGCCAGAGGGTGCAATGTGATGGATGCATTGAACACAGTTGAATAATGGAGGCCCAGGGTTTGGGGATATATCTCCAAAGGTTAGGAGAAACAGAAGGGGGGGAAGAGGTAATATGGGAGTGCGATTTATATGAAGGGACATGGCCCAGTGTCCCGGAGTTTTATTAGCGTGTGGATAGAATTTGCGGAATTGGTGAGTGTAGTAATAAGGAGAGGACAGAAGTGAGGGAGTTATATATAAGCTGTGGGGCGAAGAGGGGTAAAGGAAAGAGAGGACACAACTGTCAGAGGGAGTGGTAGAGAGCACATGTTACAGAGTGGATGGAGAGCTGAAACAAGGTCATCTGCTATTGTTTGGTGTTTTTCAGAAGTATTTTCGCTGATGTGCAGAGTCGGAAGTGCTCCCACTTAAATAACCCCCACTTCTAGAAAGAACCCCAGCAGCAAATGTGCCTCCCCCATAAAGATGGTTTAGTTTTATACAGTAAGGGGTGAGGGTGGTTGCTTGCCAATTAACTGATAAGGAGTCCTTAAAGCATGGCTGGCTAGCAGAACACGATTTCCACTTCAGAAGACTTGCAAGAGGGCAGAGTTCTAAAGATAAGATCAGGTTATAATCTACACACAAGAAAACACGACAGAATTTTTTTTTTCCAGATCATAATTTAGGTTTTGTTTTTTTCCTAAAGGAGAAAGTAAAAATCATATTGTGGATAGGGCTTAAAGGAGTTGTAAAGGTGTATATATATATATTTTTTTAAATAACAAATATGTTATACTTACCTCCACTGTGCAGTTAGTTTTGCACAGAGTGGCCCCGATCCTGGTCTTCTGGGGTCCCTCGGCGGCTGTCTCGGCTCTTCCCCACAAGAGCTAACCCCCTTTTTTGGGAAGCGCTCTGCCAAGGGGGTTAGCTTGTGGGGGCGCTCCTGTGATACATCTGATGGCTATAGCCGCCGACTGCATCTCTCGGCCCTGCCCACGGGGGGCCGCGTCATTGATTTGATAGACAGCAGCGGGAGCCAATGGCTGCGCTGATATCAATCTCCAATGACCAGCCATCTCAAGCTGGGGGAAACTATCATGGAACGAGCCCACAGAGTTTCGTGGCTCAGGTAAGTACAACGGGGGGGCTGGGGGGCCCGAGAGTGCAAGGTGTTTTTTCACCTTAATGCATAGAATGCATTAAGGTGAAAAAACACGAAGCTTTACAACCCCTTTAATTGTACTGTGGGCCCCAGGTTGGTTTACTGAGATCCTACATAGGGTATAAGAATGACATGTAGAATTTATGCTGCGTACACACACACAACCATTTTTAATTGGTCTAGAAAAAACAACCGATTCTTGTCAAGCCTGCCTTGCCTACACACAATAGTGAAAAAAAAAATGCTCTAGCAAAGCGCGGTGACGTACAACACGTACAACGGCACTATAAAGGGGAAGTTCCATTCGGATGGCGCCACCCTTGGGGCTGCTTTTGCTGATTTCATGTTAGTAAAAGTTTGGTGAGAGACGATTCGCGCTTTTCAGTCTTCATGCTTTTCAGTCTGTTACAACGTGACGAATGTGCTATCTCCATTACAAATGCTAGTTTTACCAGAACGAGTGCTCCCGTCTCATAACTTGCTTCTGAGCATGCGCGTTTTTTTCACGTCGTTAAAGCCTACACAAGACAGTTTTTCACGACGTGAAAAACGACAACGTGAAATACAACGCAAAAAAAAATAGAGCATGTTCTAAATTTTTAATGCCCATTTTTCACGTCATGAAAAATGCTCTGGAGCCCAACACACGATCGTTTTTAATGACATAAAAAAAAAAAAAAATGTTCACGTCATGAAAAACGGTTGTGTGTACGTGGCATAATAGGTGGATTCAGATAGAGTTAGGCCGGCGTATCAGTAGATACGCCGACCTAACTCGGAATCTGCGCCGACCTAAGTTTAAGTGTATTCTCAAACTGAGATACACTTAAACCTATCTAAGATAGGACGGCTTGCGCCGTCCTATCTTAGGGTGCAATATTTAGGCTGGCCGCTAGGTGGCGCTTCCATTGCGCTCGGCGTAGAATATGTAAATCACTAGATACGCCTATTCACGAACGTACGCGCGCCCAACGCAGTAAAGATACGCCGTTTACGTAAGGCATTTTCAGGCGTAAAGTTATTCCATCAAATAGCTGGACTAGTAATGTTAAGTATGGTCGTCGTTCCTGCGTAGAAATTTGAAAATTTTAGGTCGTTTGCGTAAGTCGTCCGTGAATAGGGATGGACGTCCATGTCGAAACCAATACGTCCTTGCGGCGTACTTTGCCGCAATGCACACTGGGATATGTACACGAACGGCGCATGCGCCGTTCGTAAAAAACGTCAATCACGTCAGGTCACCCCCCATTAACATAAAACACGCCCCCTCAGCCTAATTTGAATTAGGCACGCTTACGCCGGCCGCATTTACGCTACGCCGCCGTAACTTAGCAGGCAAGTACTTTGTGAATACAGCACTTGCCTAGCTAACTTACGGCGGCGTAGTGTAAATACGATACGCTACGCCGCCGCAAAGATGCGGCAGTCTATTTGAATCCAGCTATAAGTCTTTAGCTTCTGACATTATGGTAGATAATATGGCAACACTGCTTCCTGGTACAGGGAATGTGTATGAATAATTCAACATCTGTACAGGTGACCTGCACTTGGAGGAGTATGAAGACTGCAATGCTGACCTCCTTCCGAGAATGCTAAAGAGAGGAGGAATCTCTTTATCACCTCAAGCACCCCCCCTCCCCCCTTAACCCCCACCACTACCATCACCAAGCCTGGGGCTCCAGGTAGCTACCCACCCTGCTCTTATTATCATCATATACCATGGCTGCTTACCCCAGGTAAGTGCAGTTATAGGGTTAACATATATATATACTGCACAATAGCCAGGGATTTCTCTAGTTTCTATGGCAACTCCAACAATCACTGTTGATTTCCAGTGACATGTCCTGAATGGAAAGCAGAGGACTGAAGGATACCCATTATTCAGTCTCACCACTTATCATCACTAGTTATATTTTATGCCACCACTCCAAAGGCCTGTACACACGATACGAAAATCCGATTAAAACGTTTGTCTGACGATTTTTGGATTTAGTTAGTACGATGCTTTCGACAGCCGATTTCGCTTTTTCGTCAGACAAAAGCTGGATGTGCAGACTAGAACATTTTTGTCGGATGTGAACTCAACGTCCGATTTTCGTTTCCTCAGTGCGGTTTTCATACGAAAAAAATCATAAGAGCAAGACTACGCATGCTCAGAAATAAAAGAATACATACAAAACTATTCAACACATTCTGACGTTGTATTCTGTCGTACGAAAATATTATGAGTAACCTCTTCACTTTCAACATGAGACTAGCGTGCCACAAAAAACGGACGTTCGGTCGTCCGGAAATCTGACCGTGGCTTTACTCTGTATTACGCTGTATACCCTCCACACTCTACCTCATACCCCCCACTTCACTCTATGTACACTACAGCCCCCACTCTACCTCATACCCCCCACTTCACTCTATATGTACACTACAGCCCCACTCTACCTCATACCCCCCACTTCACTCTATGTACACTACAGCCCCACTCTACCTCATACCCCCCACTTCCCTCTATGTACACTACAGCCCCCACTCTACCTCATACCCCCCACTTCACTCTATGTACACTACAGCCCCACTCTACCTCATACCCCCCACTTCACTCTATGTACACTACAGCCCCCACTCTACCTCATACCCCCCACTTCACTCTATGTACACTACAGCCCCCACTCTACCTCATACCCCCCACTTCCCTCTATGTACACTACAACCCCCACTCTACCTCATACCCCCCACTTCCCTCTATGTACACTACAGCCCCCACTCTACCTCATACCCCCCACTTCCCTCTATGTACACTACAGCCCCCACTCTACCTCATACCCCCCACTTCCCTCTATGTACACTACAGCCCCCACTCTACCTCATACCCCCCACTTCCCTCTATGTACACTACAGCCCCACTCTACCTCATACCCCCCACTTCACTCTATGTACACTACAGCCCCACTCTACCTCATACCCCCCACTTCCCTCTATGTACACTACAGCCCCCACTCTACCTCATACCCCCCACTTCACTCTATGTACACTACAGCCCCACTCTACCTCATACCCCCCACTTCACTCTATGTACACTACAGCCCCCACTCTACCTCATACCCCCCACTTCACTCTATGTACACTACAGCCCCCACTCTACCTCATACCCCCCACTTCCCTCTATGTACACTACAACCCCCACTCTACCTCATACCCCCCACTTCCCTCTATGTACACTACAGCCCCCACTCTACCTCATACCCCCCACTTCCCTCTATGTACACTACAGCCCCCACTCTACCTCATACCCCCCACTTCACTCTATGTACACTACAACCCCCACTCTACCTCATACCCCCCACTTCCCTCTATGTACACTACAGCCCCCACTCTACCTCATACCCCCCACTTCACTCTATGTACACTACAACCCCCACTCTACCTCATACCCCCCACTTCACACTATGTACACTACAGCCCCCACTCTACCTCATACCCCCCACTTCACTCTATGTACACTACAGCCCCCACTCTACCTCATACCCCCCACTTCCCTCTATGTACACTACAGCCCCCACTCTACCTCATACCCCCCCACTTCCCTCTATGTACACTACAGCCCCCACTCTACCTCATACCCCCCACTTCACACTATGTACACTACAACCCCCACTCTACCTCATACCCCCCCACTTCCCTCTATGTACACTACAACCCCCACTCTACCTCATACCCCCCACTTCCCTCTATGTACACTACAGCCCCCACTCTACCTCATACCCCCCACTTCACTCTATGTACACTACAGCCCCCACTCTACCTCATACCCCCCACTTCACTCTATGTACACTACAGCCCCCACTCTACCTCATACCCTCCACTTCCCTCTATGTACACTACAGCCCCCACTCTACCTCATACCCCCCACTTCCCTCTATGTACACTACAACCCCCACTCTACCTCATACCCTCCACTTCCCTCTATGTACACTACAACCCCCACTCTACATCATACCCCCCACTCTGTGCCCTGACTGCTTCACACTACACCCTGTACCATCGACATTACACCCCATGTCCTCCATTTTGCACCCTCTAAACCCCACACTACACCCTGTATCATACAATCTGTGTTTCCTACACTACACCCTACTGTACCCTACACTCTGCATTATGTACTCTCCACACTACATCTGTTAGTCTGCACCCTATGGGCCCTACACTACACCCTGTTCTCTCCATTGTGCTCCATGTATTCTTCACACTACCCCTAATCCACTCCACTGTACACCATGTATCCGCCACACTATATTCCGTACCCTCCACTCTGCCCCATGTATATTACACACTACACACCATATGCTCCACTCTGCCCCAAGTATCCTTCACACTACACCCCATACCCTCCACTCTGCCCTATGTATCCTCCACATTACAGCCTGTACACACGACTCTGCACCATAAACCCTGCATACTCCACTCTGCTCTTAAAGTTCCAAACTGTACCCCATATACTCCACTCTTCCCTGTGTATTTCCTATACTACACCCCATACCCTTCACTCTTCCCTGTGTATTTTCCATACTACACCCCATACTCTCCACGCTTCCCTGCATATATCCTATACTACACCCCATACCCTCCACTCTTCCCTGTGTATTTCCCATACTACACCCCATACCCTCCACTCTTCCCCGTATATTTCCCATACTACACCCCATACCCTCCACCCTTCCCCGTGTATTTCCCATACTACACCCCATACCCTCCACCCTTCCCTGTGTATTTCCCATACTACACCCCATACCCTCCACTCTTCCCTGTGTATTTCCCATACTACACCCCATACCCTCCACTCTTCCCTGTGTATTTCCCATACTACACCCCAAACCCTCCACGCTTCCCTGTGTATTTTCCATACTACACCCCATACTCTCCACGCTTCCCTGCATATATCCTATACTACACCCCATACCCTCCACCCTTCCCTGTGTATTTCCCATACTACACCCCATACCCTCCACTCTTCCCTGTGTATTTCCCATACTACACCCCATACCCTCCACGCTTCCCTGTGTATTTTCCATACTACACCCCATACCCTCCACGCTTCCCTGCATATATCCTATACTACACCCCATACCCTCCACCCTTCCCTGTGTATTTCCCATACTACACCCCATACCCTCCACTCTTCCCTGTGTATTTCCCATACTACACCCCATACCCTCCACTCTTCCCCGTATATTTCCCATACTACACCCCATACCCTCCACCCTTCCCTGTGTATTTCCCATACTACACCCCATACCCTCCACTCTTCCCCGTATATTTCCCATACTACACCCCATACCCTCCACGCTTCCCTGTGTATTTCCCATACTACACCCCATACCCTCCACGCTTCCCTGCATATATCCTATACTACACTCCATACCCTCCACGCTTCCCTGTGTATTTCCCATACTACACCCCATACCCTCCACTCTTCCCCGTATATTTCCCATACTACACCGCATACCCTCCACCCTTCCCCGTGTATTTCCCATACTACACCCCATACACTCCACTCTGTACCATGTACCTTGCACATAGGGTTTGGTATGGGAATACAGAGTGTGATTTAAGGAATAGATTGTGGGGTGTAGAGAGCACAGAGTGTAGTGTGGGGGTACAGGTTGTGATTTGAGGAATACAAGGTGTGGTGTGGAGGGTACAGGGTGTGTATTGTGAGATACAAGGTGTGGTGTGTAGGACACAAGAGTGTGCAGGGCCCAGGGTGGGATTTGGGGGATACAAATAACAGTGTGTAGGGCATATGGTATGACTTAGGGGATAAAAAAAAAAAAAAGGCATTAAGGGCAAAGGGTTTGGGGTGGAGTATAAGGTGTGATTCGAGGAATAAAGGGTGTGGTGTGGGGGTACAGGGTGTGATTTGAGGAATACAATGTGTGGTGTAGGGGTACAGGGTGTGTTTTGAGGAATACAATGTGTGGTGTGGGGTTACAGGGTGTGATTTGAGGAATACAATGTGTGGTGTAGGGGTACAGGGTGTGATTTGAGGAATACAATGTGTGGTGTGGGGTTACAGGGTGTGATTTGAGGAATACAATGTGTGGTGTGGGGTTACAGGGTGTGATTTGAGGAATACAATGTGTGGTGTGGGGGTTACAGGGTGTGATTTGAGGAATACAATGTGTGGTGTGGGGGTTACAGGGTGTGATTTGAGGAATACAATGTGTGGTGTGGGGTTACAGGGTGTGATTTGAGGAATACAATGTGTGGTGTGGGGGTTACAGGGTGTGATTTGAGGAATACAATGTGTGGTGTAGGGGTACAGGGTGTGATTTGAGGAATACAATGTGTGGTGTGGGGGTACAGGGTGTGATTTGAGGAATACAATGTGTGGTGTGGGGGTACAGGGTGTGATTTGAGGAATACAATGTGTGGTGTGGGGTTACAGGGTGTGATTTGAGGAATACAATGTGTGGTGTGGGGGTTACAGGGTGTGATTTGAGGAATACAATGTGTGGTGTGGGGTTACAGGGTGTGATTTGAGGAATACAATGTGTGGTGTGGGGGTACAGGGTGTGATTTGAGGAATACAATGTGTGGTGTGGGGGTACAGGGTGTGATTTGAGGAATACAATGTGTGGTGTGGGGGTTACAGGGTGTGATTTGAGGAATACAATGTGTGGTGTAGGGGTACAGGGTGTGATTTGAGGAATACAATGTGTGGTGTGGGGGTACAGGGTGTGATTTGAGGAATACAATGTGTGGTGTGGGGGTACAGGGTGTGATTTGAGGAATACAATGTGTGGTGTGGGGGTACAGGGTGTGATTTGAGGAATACAATGTGTGGTGTGGGGTTACAGGGTGTGATTTGAGGAATACAATGTGTGGTGTGGGGGTTACAGGGTGTGATTTGAGGAATACAATGTGTGGTGTAGGGGTACAGGGTGTGATTTGAGGAATACAATGTGTGGTGTAGGGGTACAGGGTGTGTTTTGAGGAATACAATGTGTGGTGTGGGGGTACAGGGTGTGATTTGAGGAATACAATGTGTGGTGTGGGGTTACAGGGTGTGATTTGAGGAATACAATGTGTGGTGTGGGGGTTACAGGGTGTGATTTGAGGAATACAATGTGTGGTGTAGGGGTACAGGGTGTGATTTGAGGAATACAATGTGTGGTGTAGGGGTACAGGGTGTGTTTTGAGGAATACAATGTGTGGTGTGGGGGTACAGGGTGTGATTTGAGGAATACAATGTGTGGTGTAGGGGTACAGGGTGTGATTTGAGGAATACAATGTGTGGTGTGGGGTTACAGGGTGTGATTTGAGGAATACAATGTGTGGTGTGGGGTTACAGGGTGTGATTTGAGGAATACAATGTGTGGTGTGGGGGTTACAGGGTGTGATTTGAGGAATACAATGTGTGGTGTAGGGGTACAGGGTGTGATTTGAGGAATACAATGTGTGGTGTAGGGGTACAGGGTGTGATTTGAGGAATACAATGTGTGGTGTGGGGGTACAGGGTGTGATTTGAGGAATACATTGTGTGGTGTGGGGGTACAGGGTGTGATTTGAGGAATACATTGTGTGGTGTGGGGGTACAGGGTGTGATTTGAGGAATACATTGTGTGGTGTGGGGGTACAGGGTGTGATTTGAGGAATACAATGTGTGGTGTGGGGGTTACAGGGTGTGATTTGAGGAATACAATGTGTGGTGTAGGGGTACAGGGTGTGATTTGAGGAATACAATGTGTGGTGTAGGGGTACAGGGTGTGATTTGAGGAATACAATGTGTGGTGTGGGGGTACAGGGTGTGATTTGAGGAATACAATGTGTGGGGGTACAGGGTGTGATTTGAGGAATACAATGTGTGGTGTAGGGGTACAGGGTGTGATTTGAGGAATACAATGTGTGGTGTGGGGGTACAGGGTGTGATTTGAGGAATACAATGTGTGGTGTGGGGTTACATGGTGAGATTTGAGGAATACAATGTGTGGTGTGGGGGTACAGGGTGTGATTTGAGGAATACAATGTGTGGTGTAGGGGTACAGGGTGTGATTTGAGGAATACAATGTGTGGTGTAGGGGTACAGGGTGTGTTTTGAGGAATACAATGTGTGGTGTGGGGGTTACAGGGTGTGATTTGAGGAATACAATGTGTGGTGTGGGGTTACAGGGTGTGATTTGAGGAATGCAATGTGTGGTGTGGGGGTTACAGGGTGTGATTTGAGGAATACAATGTGTGGTGTAGGGGTACAGGGTGTGATTTGAGGAATACAATGTGTGGTGTGGGGGTACAGGGTGTGATTTGAGGAATACAATGTGTGGTGTGGGGGTACAGGGTGTGATTTGAGGAATACAATGTGTGGTGTAGGGGTACAGGGTGTGATTTGAGGAATACAATGTGTGGTGTAGGGGTACAGGGTGTGATTTGAGGAATACAATGTGTGGTGTAGGGGTACAGGGTGTGATTTGAGGAATACAATGTGTGGTGTGGGGTTACAGGGTGTGATTTGAGGAATACAATGTGTGGTGTGGGGTTACAGGGTGTGATTTGAGGAATACAATGTGTGGTGTGGGGGTTACAGGGTGTGATTTGAGGAATACAATGTGTGGTGTAGGGGTACAGGGTGTGATTTGAGGAATACAATGTGTGGTGTAGGGGTACAGGGTGTGATTTGAGGAATACAATGTGTGGTGTGGGGGTACAGGGTGTGATTTGAGGAATACATTGTGTGGTGTGGGGGTACAGGGTGTGATTTGAGGAATACATTGTGTGGTGTGGGGGTACAGGGTGTGATTTGAGGAATACATTGTGTGGTGTGGGGGTAAAGGGTGTGATTTGAGGAATACAATGTGTGGTGTGGGGGTACAGGGTGTGATTTGAGGAATACAATATGTGGTGTGGGGGTACAGGGTGTGATTTGAGGAATACAATGTGTGGTGTGGGGGTACAGGGTGAGATTTGAGGAATACAATGTGTGGTGTAGGGGTACAGGGTGTGATTTGAGGAATACAATGTGTGGTGTGGGGGTACAGGGTGTGTACTGCCAAATACAATGTGTGGTGTGGGGGTACAGGGTGTGATTTGAGGAATACAATGTGTGGGGGTACAGGGTGTGATTTGAGGAATACAATGTGTGGTGTAGGGGTACAGGGTGTGATTTGAGGAATACAATGTGTGGTGTGGGGGTACAGGGTGTGATTTGAGGAATACAATGTGTGGTGTGGGGGTACAGGGTGAGATTTGAGGAATACAATGTGTGGTGTGGGGGTACAGGGTGTGATTTGAGGAATACAATGTGTGGGGGTACAGGGTGTGTACTGCCAAATACAATGTGTGGTGTGGGGGTACAGGGTGTGGTGTGCAGGGCATAGGCTATGTTGTGAAGATGAATGGCTGTTGTGTGGACAATAAAGGGTTTCATTCCACAATGTCTCGATTTAGGTAAAAGCCTTCTCTGCCCTCTGAGAGTTAATTCTCCTTAGCATCCTGAGATGGAGACTGGTCCAGCTGTTTCCTGGGAAACCGCACTAGAGACTGGCTGTTGCCATGGAAACCAGCTGAGATTACTCTCTAGTAGATAAATAAAGTAAAATGATTCATCAAGAATTCAGCTGGCAATCTCGACAAAGTACAGAGCCAATAAGACACCATGCAGCAGCAGTTATCCCAGGACTGCTGCCAGCCATCCCAGGGGCACCAGCAACCATTCCATCACCGTATCAGGGGAACCGCCAGCCATGTCACCACCATAACAGGCAAATTAGCAGCCATGTTGTACCAGGGGGCTCAGCAACAATGAATTACCAGGGGCCCCAGGAACCATGAATTACCAGGGGCCCCAGCATCCATGAATTACCAGGGGCCCCAGCATCCATGAATTACCAGGGGCCCCAGGAACCATGAATTACCAGGGGCCCCAGCATCCATGAATTACCAGGGGCCCCAGCAACCATGAATTACCAGGGGCCCCAGCATCCATGAATTAACAGGGGCCCCAGCATCCATGAATTACCAGGGGCCCCAGCAACCATGAATTACCAGGGGCCCCAGCAGCCATGAATTATCAGGGGCTCCAGCATCCATGAATTACCAGGGGCCCCAGGAAACATGAATTACCAGGGGCCCCAGCATCCATGAATTACCAGGGGCCCTAGCAACCATGAATTACCAGGGGCCCTAGCAACCATGAATTACCAGGGGCCCTAGCATCCATGAATTACCAGGGGCCCTAGCAACCATGAATTACCAGGGGCCCCAGCATCCATGAATGACCAGGGGCCCCAGCACCCATGAATTACCAGGGGCTCCAGCATCCATGAATTACCAGGGGCTCCAGCATCCATGAGTTACCAGGGGCCCCAGCAACCATGAATTACCAGGGGCCACAGCATCCATGAATTACCAGGGGCCCCAGCAACCATGAATTACCAGGGGCCACAGCATCCATGAATTACCAGGGGCCCCAGCAACCTTGAATTACCAGGGGCCCCAGCAGCCATGAATTACCAGGGGCCCCAGCAACCTTGAATTACCAGGGGCCCCAGCAACCTTGAATTACCAGGGGCCCCAGCAACCTTGAATTACCAGGGGCCCCAGCAACCATGAATTACCAGGGGCCCCAGCATCCATGAATTACCAGGGGCCCCAGCAACCATGAATTACCAGGGGCCCCAGCAACCATAAATTACCAGGGGCCCCAGCAGCCATGAATGACCAGGGGCCCCAGCATCCATGAATGACCAGGGGCCCCAGCATCCATGAATTACCATGGGCTCCAGCACCCATGAATTACCAGGGGCTCCAGCATCCATGAATTACCAGGGGCTCCAGCATCCATGAGTTACCAGGGGCCCCAGCAACCATGAATTACCAGGGGCCACAGCATCCATGAATTACCAGGGGCCCCAGCAACCATGAATTACCAGGGGCCACAGCATCCATGAATTACCAGGGGCCCCAGCAACCTTGAATTACCAGGGGCCCCAGCAGCCATGAATTACCAGGGGCCCCAGCAACCTTGAATTACCAGGGGCCCCAGCAACCTTGAATTACCAGGGGCCCCAGCAACCTTGAATTACCAGGGGCCCCAGCAACCATGCCAGCACCACAATGAGGTCACGGTGTGTTTTCTGTGTAATCAGTTGGGAGGGGCAGTGTAACATGCTAGGGGCTGTGTACAGTTGTGTCATGCTTTACACACATTCCACTTGCTGGTTGCATGCTGTCATATAGGTTTGGAGTGGCAAAGCTCCTCGGCACTTATTATTATGAGATTATTAAATTGTTCTTGCTTCATTTAACCACTCGAAGTCCAGAAAGCAATACTGGTCCTGATATTCTGGGAAAACATAGCATTAGATCCTCTAGAATGGGTCGGAGTAGTTAGAGAAGAATACCCCCCTTACTACCCTGATGTGTATACTATAAGATGCAGAAATACAGGGACATTCAGCATCCGCACTCTCCTCTCCCTCCCCCTCCACTCTGGAAAGGATTCTGTCTCTATCTCCTTCCTGTCTAGCCACTTACTGCTGGCTGCAAGCCTGGAAGGGAGGTGAGGAGTGAAAAAGGGCTAGGAGGGAGGGAAGGAGGGAGAGAGGGAGGGAGGTGAGGAGTGCAGAGGAGAAGGTGAAGAGAGAGAGGGAGAGGGAGGAGTGCTGACAGTGAAGAGAGAGAGAGAGACTGGGAGAGAGGAGAGAAGTGCAGAGAGTGAGAAGAGAAGGCAAGGAGAGAGAAAGGCAAGGAGTGCAGAGAGAGGGGAGAGGGAGGAGAGGGAGAGTCAGAAGAGAGGGGGAAAGGGGAGGATAGAGAGAGAGAGCGCAAGGAGAGAGGGAGGGAGGACTGCAGGGAAGGAAGAGAGAGGAAGAGAGGTTCGAGAGAGGGAGGAAGGTGAGGAGAGAGAAATTAAGAGGGAGAGGAGAGAAAGCAAGGAGTGTAGAGAGGGTAAGGCAAGAGGGAGGTAGACAGGAGACAGGTGTGCAGAGAGAGAGAGAGAGAGAGAGAGAGAGAGAGAGAGAGAGAGAGAGAGGGGGGGGAGAGAGAGAGAGGGGGGGGGGGGAGAGAGAGAGAGAGGGGGGGGGAGAGAGAGAGAGAGGGGGAGAGAGAGAGAGAGAGGGGGGGAGAGAGAGAGAGAGAGGGGGGGGGGGGGGAGAGAGAGAGAGAGAGAGAGAGAGGAAGGAAGGAAGTAAGGAGAGAAATACAGAGAGTATGGTGAGAAAACAAGACCATAGAAAAGGTATAGGAGTGCAGAGGAGAGATAAAGATGGAGGAGAGGAGAGAAAGGGAGGGAAGAGGGGATAACAGAGAGGGTAATGAGAGAGAGAAAGGGAGGGAGGATAGGAGTGCAGAGACAGTAAGGAGATAAAGAGGGGGGCTGAGAGAAGAGAAGTGCAGAGAGGATAAGGAGAGAGAAAGAGAGGGAGGAAATGAGTGGAGAGAGGGTAAGAAGAGAGAAAGGGAGGGAGGAGAGAAGAGGGGGGGGGGGAAGGGAAGAAGGAGAGTAGAGAGCAGAGAGGGGAAGGAGAGAGGAAGAGAGTAGAGAGCAGAGAGGGGAGGGAGAGAGGAAGGGAGGGAGAAGAGTAGAGGACAGCAAAGGGGATGAGAGAAGAAGAGAGAGAGAGCAATGAGAGGGGTAGGGGCTGAGGCATGCAGAGGGTAAGGAGATAAAAAGGGAGAGGAGTGCAGAGAGTGTAAGGAAAGAGGAATGGAGAAGAGTGCAGAGAGGGTAAGGAGAGAGAAATGGAGAAGAGTGCAGAGAGGGCAAGGAGAGAGGAATGGAGAGGAGTGCAGAGAGGGTAAGGAGAGAGGAAGGGAGAGGAGTGCAGAGAGGGTAAGGAGAGAGGAAGGGAAGGAGAGTATAGGAGTGCAGAGAGGGTAAGGAGAGATGAAGGGAAGGAGAGTAAAGGAGTGTAGAGAGGGTAAGGAGAGATGAAGGGAAGGAGAGTAAAGGAGTGCAGAGAGGGTAAGGAGATGGAAAGGGGGGGAGGGAAGGAGTGCAAAAAAGGTAAAGAGAGAGAAAGGAACAGAGGGGGGGAGAAGAGAAGAGAGTGAGGGAGGTGGGGTGAGGAGAGAGAAAGGGAGGAAGGAGAGGAGAGTAGAGAGGGAGGCGAGGAGTACAGAGAATGAGAAGAGATGACAAGGGCTGAAAGAAAAAGGTGAGAACTGAAGTGAAAGTGGGGAGCTGATGAGGGGAGAGAGGGATGTGAAGAGAGATGGATAAGAGACAAGAGCAGGGGGGAAAAGTGAGGAAAGAGGAGAGGATGGAGGGGTGAGAGGCGAGGAAGACAGAAATAAGAAGGTGAGGAGTGAGAGAAGGAAACGATAAATGGGTGGTAAGGAAGAGAGATGGTGGAAAGACAGCAACAAGTAGTAAAAAGCAGCCGCAGAAAAGAGGGTAAGGAAAAACGTAATGTACCACTCACTGACCGGAGCACAGGTGCCCATAACAATGTACCACTCACTGACCGGAGCACAGGTGCCCATAACAATGTACCACTCACTGATCAGAGCACAGGTGCCCATAACAATGTACCACTCACTGACCAGAGCACAGGTGCCCATAACAATGTACCACTCACTGACCGGAGCACAGGTGCCCATAACAATGTACCACTCACTGACCAGAGCACAGGTGCCCATAACAATGTACCACTCACTGACCTGAGCACAGGTGCCCATAACAATGTACCACTCACTGACCGGAGCACAGGTGCCCATAACAATGTACCACTCACTGACCGGAGCACAGGTGCCCATAACAATGTACCACTCACTGACCGGAGCACAGGTGCCCATAACAATGTACCACTCACTGACCAGAGCACAGGTGCCCATAACAATGTACCACTCACTGACCGGAGCACAGGTGCCCATACCAATGTACCACTCACTGACCGGAGCACAGGTGCCCATAACAATGTACCACTCACTGACCAGAGCACAGGTGCCCATAACAATGTACCACTCACTGACCGGAGCACAGGTGCCCATAGCAATGTACCACTCACTGACCGGAGCACAGGTGCCCATAGCAATGTACCACTCACTGACCGAAGCACAGGTGCCCACAACAATGTACCACTCACTGACCAGAGCACAGGTGCCCATAACAATGTACCACTCACTGACAAGACCACTCATCCGGTTCAATCAGGCTTTGATAAAAAAGCACCTGGAAGCTGATTGGTTTCTATGCCGAGCTGCACCAAATTTTGCATCAATGTAAACAGACAGATCCCCGTTCTGACAGGGGAGGAGAGAGCGATCTGCTTTTCCTAGTGATTAGGAACAGCAATCTATCTCCTCCTCCAGTCAGTCCCACCCCCCCAGTTAGAAACACCTCCCAGGGAATGCAGTTAACCCCCTCATCGCCCCCCTAGTGTTAACCCATTCCCTGCCAGTGACATTTACACAGCAAACAGTGCATTTTTATGGCACTGATTGCTGTATAAATGTCAATGGTCCCAAAAAAGTGTCAAAGGTGCCTGAACTGTCCACCGCAATGTCGCAGTCCTGCTAAAAATCGAAGATCGCTGCCATTACAAGTAAACAAAAATGGTGGTGTCTTTCTGCTAAGGGGACAGGACAACTTCACTGCATCAAAGTGACGATACACTGGGCCATGTACCGTAAAATCTTGGGTGAGAATCTCCTTCCCTCAGCCAGGGCATTGAAAATGGGTCATGGATGGGTATTCCAGAATGACAATGACCCAAAACACACGGCCAATACAGCAATGGAGTGGCTCAAGAAGCACATTAGGTTCCTGTTGTGGCCTTGCCAGTATCCAGACCTTAATCCCATAGAAAATAAGTGGAGGGAGCTGAAGGTTCAAGTTACCAAACGTCAGCCTGGAAACCTTAATGACTTACAGAAGATCTGCAAAGAGGAGTGGGACAAAATTCCTTTCTGAGATGTGGGCAAACCTGGGGGCAACTACAAGAAACGTCTGACCTCTGTGATTGCCAACAAGGGTTTCTCCACCAAGTACCAAGTCATGTTTTGCAACGGGGTCAAATACTTATTTCACTCATTAAAATGCAGATCCATTTATAACTTTTTTGAAATGTGTTTTTCTGGATATTTTTGTTGTTATTCTGTCTCTCACTGTTAAAATAAACCTACCATTAAAATTATAGGGCCAGATTCACGTCGCTCAGCGGATCTATAGATCCGCTCGATCTACGTGAATTAAGATCCGCTCCCGCAAGTTTAGGAGGCAAGTGGCTAATTCACAAACCACTTACCTCCAAACTTGCGACGGCGGATCCTAAATCCCCCGGCGGAATTCTAATTCCGCGGCTAGGGGAGTGTACTATTTAAATCAGGCGCGTTCCCGCGCCGATTTAAATGCGCATGCGCCGTCCGGGGAATTTCCCGGCGTGCATTGCTCCCACTGACGTCACTAGGACGTCAGTGGTTTCGACGTGAGCGGGACTTGCGACGCGCGTGTTCGTGAATCGGCGTACGCAAACGACGTTGGAAAATTCAAATTCGACGCGGGAACGCCAGCTATACTTAACATTGGCTGTGCCTGATAAAAACAGGGGTAAGTATACGACGGGAAAACCGCTACGGAAACGACGTAAGAACACTGCGAAGGGTCCGCGTACGTTCGTGAATTTGCGTATCTTGCTGTTTTACATATTTATCGTAAATCAGCGGGAACGCCCCCGGCGCCATTTTTAAATTGAAAAAAAGATCCGACAGTGTAACACAGTGTAACACTGTCAGATCTAAGCCCTATCTATGCGTAACTGATTCTATGAATCAGGCGCATAGATAGGACCAGTGTAAGTCAGAGATACGATGGTGTATCTGTAGATAGATAGTCGTATCTCTTTGTGAATCTGGCACATAGATAGGACCAGTGTAAGTCAGAGATACGATGGTGTATCTGTAGATACACCGTCGTATCTCTTTGTGAATCTGGCACATAGACTGATCATTTCTTTGTCAGTGGGCAAATGTACAAAATCAGCGGGGGGTCAAATACTTTTTTCCTCACTGTAGATGGATCGAATCTTGGCTGGTTCACCAGAGACTATCCGAGATTCGATCTATCTATGGGCAGGTTGGTTGTAGCCAAGTCAAGTAACCAAGTAGTCAGTAGTAGTTGGTTGTAGCCAAGTAGCCATTGATTAACTTGGGTACAACCAGCTTGTCGGATTTTTCACATGCGATCACTGCCGGCGGTAATCATTGCGGTTTCCCGGCTGGGAAGGCTCCCCGCCGGCATAACACAATAGCGATATGAGAGGGATTCCCCAGATCAACACTCACTGTGTTGATGGCGGAATCAAGCGTTTTTTTTTCCTTCAACCTGTGGTGGGAGGTAAGAAAATCAAATCATCTATGGCGTGCCTGAGAGGCCGGCATGAGATTCTTACAATGTAAAACCCCAGAAATGGAGGATAAAATGGCCGGGCAATGTGAACTCTGCGGCACGCAGGACTGTGCAACTGTCCCTCTCCCACCTGACCAGCTCCAGGGGCCTCATCAGGGGAAGAGGAAATATTTTTGGGTAGATGTTGTTGAGTTTGTGTGTCTTCTTGTGTTTACCAGACTCCTGGCTGGCGCTGTGCCCGCTGTTCCTGGCTGGTGGTTGGCGTAGGCACGTCAGGAATAGAGAAGGGGGGGGGGAGGGATTATCCAGTTCTGGAATTGTTTTCCAGCTGTGACTGGAGACGTGTTAACCCCTGATTACCCCGACCATCATGTGAGCTGTGCATGCCCCTGTCTAATTGGTTAGACACAGACAGTCTGGCAGTAAGCTAACTGGCGTGATGAAAACAAAAACGAACAAAGAATTAAATGAATGAAATCAGATTCATGAAATACATATTGTAAAACTATGCTTTATAATCCTTCTGGCTATAATCTGTAACTATATGCCGGGGGTGGGGGCAGCTACACTTCCTCTATTTCCTGTAGGTGGTCTGCTTTCTCCTAGCTCAGACTCATACCTTTTTAATTGCTGCATTCGCTCAGCATAGGTGCTGATTGCATTGGTTAAAGGGGTTGTAAACCATTGGTTTTTTTTTTAATGAAAATTACAAACAATCCTATACTTACCTGCTCTATGCAATCGTTTTGCACAGAGCAGCAGTGATCCTCTTCTTCTGGGGTGCCCCGCTGGTACTCCAGGCCCCTCCTTTTTTTCAGGTGCCCCCACAGAAATCTGCTTTCCCTGGAGGCACCCGTGCAGGCTCTCTCCCGAGATCCACTGCTGCGTCCATTGACACAGACTCGGCCCGCCCAGCTCCTGTGTCAGCTGTCAGTTGGCTTCCCCGCTAAAAGTAAAAAAAAAAAAAAATCGCTGTTATAAAGATTAGCAAAAAAAACAGCGTGGGGTTCCTCCCACAGGTCCATACCAGGCCCATAGATCTAGTATGGATGTATATATAAAAAAAATGGCGTGGGGTCCCCCCCAAAATCAATACCAGACCCTTATCCGAACATGCCGCCAGGTAGGTCAGGGAAGGGAGGGGATGAGCGAGCGACCCCCCCTCCTGAACTATACCAGGCCACATGCCCTTAACATGACATCACAAGGGGCGGGTCTCCGGTTGACATCATTGGATGGCCACGCCCCATGCCTATATAAGAGGTACCGGACAGCATGAACATCACAACGGAGAAAGACAGCTTCAGGACAAGACCTGTTTTTTTTGTTTTTTAGCGGGTAACCGGCGGCGATGAAAAAGATGGCGGTGGAGAGGAAGAAGACGGCACCAGGAGATGACAGCATCGGGAGATGACGGCTCCGGAAGAAGATGGTTCCCGGCTTCTTATTTAAATAAAAAAAGGCTCTTGTACTTTGTTAACATTTTACAGTTTTTTGGGTGAATGGGATGTCCCCTCCAAATCCATACTAGACCCAAGGGAACACCACGTTGTTTTTTTCGCAATTTTTTTTTTGCCAGCAATTTGTGAATGTGAATTTGTACCATGTTAAATGGACTATAGCGTGAACGAACACGTCGGGGGCGCCTATGCATGAAAATGTTCATTTCGATACAACTGTTAAATATCGCCACACATACTGTAGTAAGGGCCAGTTCACACCACATGCAGTCCAGTGCGCTTTTTTTCTGCATCAAAAACGCATGGAAAGTAGGTTATATGGTTTTTAATGGCATCGTTCACACCAGTGCATTCCAGTTCCAGAAAAAAAGTAGAAAATGCTGCATTTTTCCTGCACTGGAACGCTGTAAAACGCACTGTAACACACATGTCCTTATTTAAGGTTAAGAAAAAAATACACTGGACTGCATCAACAACGCAAATGAAAAATGCGCATGCAGAAAAGCATCTGGAACACATCCGGACTGCTTTTCTATGATATGAACGGGCCTCCTCTAACACTAAACTGATGACCTATAGGGGGCTTTTAAAGCCTCGCCTAAAGAAAATCTAGGATGCTGAATTTCACGGGCGCATGCAAATTTTAGGTTTGACATGTTGGGTATCTATTTACTCGGTGCAACTTCGGCTTTTATATTTTACCAAATATGTGGGTAGTTTATAGCATTTGTTTGCCCTAAAATTCCCTTTAGTGTGATTTTTACTGATGTTTTTAGTTTCCTAGACCTTTGCGGTAATATCAAGTGACATAAAAAACTGGAACTACCACTATTTTATTCTCTAGGGGGTCTGTTTTCAGATAATATAACATGTTTGGGTTTTTTCTTTTCTTTTTAATTTTCATGCCTAAAAATATTTTTTAAACATTCAAAAATCGCTCTGGCAGCGAAAGGGTTAAAGCGGAGTTCCACCCAAAAATGGACTCCTCGCCCCCTTACATGCCACATTTGGCATGTAATTTTTTTGGGGGGGGGAGTGGGGGCTTCAGGAGGAGTGGGACTTCCTGTCCCACTTCCTCCTTCCGCCGAGGGGCTGGTAAGGCGAATAGCTTAATCGCCTTACTGCAGCCCCTCCCTGTAGGCGATCGCCTGTCCAATCGGACGGCGCAGCGCCGCTCACGCATGCGCAGTGGGTGCCCGGCCATGAAGTAGAAAGCTGTCACGGCCGGGTGCCCACACTTGGAATGAAGACGCGTCGCTGGAACCGTGGAGCAGGTAAGTGTCTGTTTATTAAAAGCCAGCAGCTACACTTTTTGTAGCTGTTGACTTTTAATAAACATAAAAAAAGGCTGGAACTCCCCTTTAAGGCCAGGTTTTTGGTGTGTTTTTGATGTACGTTGCCACACACCCCCCCCCCCCCCCCCCCACCGCCCTATGGTGCCTTTTCCAGCAGCGGATTACCATAGAGCTGGCCGTGGACTGGATGGTGCCTGGCCATCTCTATGACCCAGGAAGGCCGGAAGCGACGCCATGATGTCACTTCCGGCACTGGCCGATGTAAATGCTGTAATTTTTTTTCATGGAAAGCAGAAATGGAAGTTTTTTGTTTGTTTTTTAATCTCATGCTTTCCATGGTAGAGGAGATATTTGGGGTATTATTTCTATTTATTATTAATTCATTACGTTCCATTCGTTTAGATGCAGCATTCGTTATTTCGTAAATTCGGATAAATTCGTATCGTTACAGTCTCTAACAGCCAAATTTGAAAGGAAATTTCAATATCTATAATTTAATAGTTAGTTATAGTTAAGTTATTAGTTAGTTATTATTTCAGATTTTCCAATTATCGGGTTTTCTCATTTTCCTTCTTTTGAATTTTCGGATTTTTTGAATTTCCAAATTTCCGAATATTCAAAAAAAAAATAGTTTAACAGGTTTTTGTTAATTCGGATATTTCCAAATGAACGAATTTGTTGAAAATTAAAAAAAATAAAAATAAATCTGAACTAAATGAATTGCACATCGAACGACCTATGTGAGGTATTGGCATGAACGTTAGAGCGAGAGCAATAATTCTAGCACTAGAACTCCTCTGTAACACTAAGCTGGTAACCTTTAAACATTTTTTAAAGCATAGTGTTTGTGTTGTGTTTGAAAAAATGACTGTGCAAATACCATGAGACATAAGAAATTGCAACATCTCCCATTTTATTCGCTAGGGTCTTTGCTATAAAATATATATAATGTTTGGGGGTTCTGAATAATTTTATAGCAAACAAAAAATTTAGATTTTTTACATGTAGGAGAGGAATGTCAGACCTGGTATGGAAGTGGTTAATAAAGTGCTGTAAATTATGCACTAGGCGTTTGCGGCCTTTTGTTTTTTTGTTGCTTCTATCAAGAGCATGTATGACCGGTGACCACTTAGCCCGCATTCACACTGTAACGCCGTGGCGTATTTTGCTGCGATTTGTTTAATTTTTTTTTTTTTTTAACAAGACATTGCATTGATGTCTATGGCCGAATGCCAATGCCGCCTGAAAAAAAGGGTCCGGGACTTGTTTTCAGGCGGCAGGCATATGGCGTTCGGCGTGAGATGTGAACCATCTCATAGACATCAATGCAAATTCGCCCCTTCGGCGTATCGAGCGTCGGGCGTTTTGTCGCCTATGTGTGAATGGAGCCTAAAGGAAATTGTGAGGCAAGGACAGAGCGTTGCCCACCTATAACAGCAAGTGACCGAACAAGGATCTTCATGGCAGGATCACCAGGGACTTTTTTTAATGCATGCTACAGATTTAAAAAGATTGAAAATAAAGTGTGAAATGACAGTAACATGTTACAGATTTTTTTAGTGTTGGGGTTTATATCTATAATGAAATACACAAAGCCACCAGGAAGCCCAGAAAATGACAGTTACATTTGAAGTTGTATAACTGTTGACTGTTATGTTGTAATCCAAGCACATCTTATTACAAAAAGATGAATGAGGTGCAGAATGTGGACGATGATGTAATATCCACTCTTAATGCAAACAGCAGTTTCTTTTAAAGGAAACATAAACCCGTGCCATGCAGTCTTATAGCTCATGACATTGTGAATACACTCCAAGAGACTCTTCCCCCCTCAGCACCTTCCGAATGTATCACGAAGGTGACTCACAGATTGCGGGGTCCCCAACTAGTGCAGATCCGGTGGTCTCAGAAAGCATCCAATCAGGACAATGTGGGAGACACACGGGGCTCCCACAGCCCTGATCCTTTCCTTCTTTGTGGCCCCATAGATATCAGTAGTAATACAGGATAAGGTTGAAGGGCATGGGCAGCCGAATCCAAACAGACACCATTCCAACCTAATGAATGTACAAATCTGTGAAAAACTGGCCAGACGGGCCTGAAACCCGCCGGACAGGCCCTGCTTAGCGACATGACCCTTGGGGACACAATAGGTGTGCACCTTTTTTGGCTACACCAGTTAAGCAGTCAAGACTGGAACTGGGACAAAGTATCTTCCCAATACGAGACATTTAACTGATAATTCTGGTGGTTCGTTTGGTTTTTGGGGTAACTAGGTTAGGGACAGTTATGGCACAGCTTAGGGTCAAATGATATGGCATCAGGGGCGGCTGGTGCTGACATTTTTTTTGGGGGGGGCTGACATTTTTTTTGGGGGAGGGGGGAGGCGCAAACAAATGGAAAAATTCAGGAAAAAAAACACATCAATTGCAGCCTCACTGTGCCAAACGCAGCCACTGTGCCCATCAATTGCCGCCACTGTGCCCCATCAAATGCTCCCACTGTGCCCCATCAAATGCTCCCACTGTGCCCATCAAATGCTCCCACTGTGCCCCATCAAATGCTCCCACTGTGCCCCATCAAATGCTCCCACTGTGCCCCATCAAATGCTCCCACTGTGCCCATCAAATGCTCCCACTGTGCCCATCAAATGCTCCCACTGTGCCATATCATATGCTGCTAGTGTGCCCATAAAATGCTGCCAGTGTGCCCCCCCAACCCCCTGCCCACCCACAGCGAGCAGTGTTCTCCGTGTTCCTCGATGTCTTCTCCCATCCTCTGCTATGATTGGATGCCTGATAGGCGTCCAATCACAGCGCTTGTCGTTTCAGCAAATCAGGTGACGGGTAACAGACCTAAGCACCTGATTGGCAGAGAGGCGGTTCAGTGTTAGAAAAGCAAATATTAAGGAAGGGCAGGGTTAGTCGGTAGTGTTGGGGTAGGTTTTGTGTTCAGGTTTGGGAGGGAAGGGGGGTAGTTGGCAATGTTGTGGGAAGTTGCTGTATTGGGGTAGATTGTGTGTTTAGGGAGGGGGTGAAGTTGTGTAGTAGTGTTGGGGTCGGCTGTAGTTTTATAACCCAGGACATAGCACCCTGCAGTCCCTCCTAGGATTGCCCTTCTCTCATGTGTCACCCTATACGGGCTTGATCAGAGATCCCTGCTGACCCCCCCCCCCCCCTAGCATTTTACCCAATATGGACTTGATGCCTGAGATCTCTGTGATAACGCCTGTATTGGGGGAAACGTTAGAAAATGGTGGTCCTAGTCAGGGCTGCAGTTTGCTATTTAATAGTGTCCGTTTAACAGTTCAACAGTGTCCGTATTTAATAACATTTTATGTGATCTGATATCATTGGCGTGTGACTTCCAACTTTCCCATTGAAGCTCTAATGCCTTGTACACACAATCGGAATTTACGTCGGGATAAACTCAGACTAATTTTTCAGACGGAATTCCATTCAAGCTGTCTTGCATACACACTGTCACACCAGATTCCAACCGACAAGAACACAGTGACGTACAACACTATGACGAGCCGAGAAAAATGAAATTCAATGCTTCCGAGCATGCGTCGACTTGATTCTGAGCATGCGTCTTTTTTTCTCCGTCTGAGTTTCATACAGACAAACGGAATTTCCGATAGAAAAAACTCTGATGGGGCACACACACTAAAAGGTGTGGAATGCTGCAGAAAAAGGAGCAGAGAACTAATGCTTGAGCAGAAATTAAACAACAAAAGGCTTAAAAAAAGTCACACTTTTGAGGCGTTTCCATTAAAGTCTTGGGGGACAAAAACACAAATTTCTGCCTGCAAACTAGCACATGTACTTTTTTGAGCAACAGGCGTTTTGATAGAAGCGACAGGAAAACAGTAGATTTTTGGTTGTTGAGCATTTCTTAACCTAGAGCAGTGGTTCTCAACCTGGGGGTCGGGACCCCCTCGGGGGTTGAATGACAATTTGCCAGGGGGTCACCAAATCCTGGGCTGTTCCTGAAGCTCGCACTGCTCTCCCAGCCTTTTCGTGGCCGCCCAGCTGGGCTGTTGCTGGAGCCTGTGGCCACCCAGCTAGGCTGTTCCTGGAGTCCACGGCTGCCCACTCAGCCTCTTCACAGCCACCCATTCAGTTCACAGCATGGCTAGGGGGCAGTGACTAGAGGTCAGCTGACTGGTGAGGAATGTAAAGCGGGAGGGGATGAAGGAGACCCTATCTTCTGATTTCGGCATAGGTGTCACTGCTGCGAGACACCACAAAGTTGGAGACACCGTGAAGCCGGAGACACAGTGAGTAACACTACCTGTGATTATAGTTACCATTAAAAGTCCCCACTACAGTTCTCAGATCAGCATATGACCTTGATTAAGAGCACCTAAGTGCTGATCAGAACTCCCCCCCAGCACTGCCACTCATCCCACCCCCTACCAGTACTACCACTCATCCCATACATGGAAGGGAGAGGAAAAGAGGGGGAGGAATAAAGAAAAGAAAAGGGGAGAGAAAGAATAAGAGAAAGAACAAGAAAGATGGCTAGAGAGAGGGATGGGGAAAAAAATGTACCTTAAGGGGTTTTAATACTGTATGAGTGGAAGGGACTCAAGGAGCATTAAATGTCCATGGGTTAGGGGCGCAAATTACTTGTCTTGCCTTGGGTGCTGACAACCCACGCTACGAAAAACATTTTAATGTTAGGGGTCCCTACAACTTGGGAAATTTTATCATGGGGTCACGGCACTAGAAGATTGAGAACCACTGACCTAGAGCTACAAAACGTTCAAGTGTGAACGGGCTTAGTGTTCTGGAGCAGAGGGATGTTCAAATAGGCTTTGAGCTGTGGTATCTCTTCACATGGGGTTAGTTGAGGCTTGTTGTGTGTTTCCAGGTTTGGGGGAGGGTGGTAGGGTTAGATTGTAGTGTTGGGGTAAGTTGCAGTGTAGGGGTATGTTATGTGTTAAGGTGTGGGGCAGGAGCAGGGTTAGGTGATAGTAGTGTTCAGGTTAGTTGCAGTGTTTATATAGGCACATGAGTTCAGGTGTGGGGGTAGGGGCAGGTGGTAGTGTTTGGGTTAGTTGTAGAGTTGGCATAGGCGTATGTGTTCAGCTGTGGGGGAAGGGGTGGGGTAGGTGGTAGTGTTTGGGTTAGTTGCAGTGTTGGCATAGATTATGTATTCAGCTGTGGTGGAAGGGCTGGGGTAGATGGTAGTGTTGGGGTTAGTTGCATTGTTGGCATAGATTATGTATTCAGGTGTGGGGAATGGGGCAGGGTAGGTGGTAGTGTTGGAGTTAGTTGCAGTGTTGGGGAATGTTGTGTGTTTAGGCTTGGGGGAAGAACAGGATTAGGTGGTAGTGTTAGGATAGGTTGCGTGTTCAGGTTAGGTAGTAGTGTTGGGGCATTTTACGTGTTTAGGCTTGGGGGGGGGGGGGGTCAGGGGTAGAGTTAGGTGGTAGTGTTGGAGTTAGCTGCAGTGTTGGGACATGTTGTGTATCCAGGCTTGGGAGGGGGGGGGGGGGTTAGCTAGTAGTATTGGGGAATTTTATGTGTTTTTTTGGGGGGGAGGGGGGGCAGGGTGGTAGTGCTGGAGTTAGTTGCAGTATTGGGGCATGTTGTGCATTTAGGCTTGAGGGTAGGGTAGGGCAGGGTTAGGTGGTGGTGTTGGGTTAGGTTGTGCTTTCAGGTTAGGGGGAGGGATTAGGTGGTAAATTTCAGGTTAGTCACAGTGATTGGGTACATTATATGTTCAGGCTTAGGGGAGGGGCAGGGTTAGATAATAGTGCTGGGGTAGGTTGTGTGTTCAGCTTTGAGGAAGGGGGTGGGTGGCAATGTCGTGGTTAATTGCAGTGTTGGAGTCGATTGTGTCTGTGGGTAAGGAGTGGAGTTGGATGGTAGTTTTGGGGTTGGTGTGCTGTTTTACGGTAGGTTGTGTATTCGGGTTTGGGGAAGGGAGGTAGATAGCAATGTTGTGGTTAATTGTAGTGTTGGAGTATTTTGGGGTTGGTTGCAGTGTTGGGATAGGTTGTGTGTTCAGGTTTGGGGAAGGGGGTAGATGGCAATGTTGTGGTTAAGTGCAGAGTTGGAGTAGATTGTGTCTGGGTAAGGAGTGGGGTTAGATGGTAGTTTTGGGGTTGGCTGCAGTGTTGGGATAGGTTGTGTGTTCGGGTTTGGGGAAGGGAGGTAGATGGCGATGCTGTAGTTAATTGTGGTGTTGGAGTAGATTGTGTCTATAGGTAAAGAGTGGGGTTAGATCAGTGGTTCTCAATCCTTCTAGTACCGTGACCCCTTGATAAAATTTCCCAAGTTGTGGCGACCCCTAACAGTAAAAAAAAAATTGTAGCGTGGGTTGTCAGCACCCATGACAAGACAAGTAATTTGTGCCCCTAACCCACAGACATTTAGCGCTCCCCGAGTCCCTTCCACTCGTACCGTATTAAAACCCCTAATGGTACATTTATAATGTACCACTGTTTCTCTTTGTTCTCCTTTCTTTCCCTTTTATCTCACTCTATCCTAATTTCATGTTTATTCCCCCCACCCCTTTAGCCATATTTCTTGTTATTTCTCTCCCTTTTTCTTTGTTCCTCCCACTTCCATGTATTCTCTATTTTTATTCCTTCTCTTACTCCTTGGTGGGGGAATGGGATGAGTGGCACTGTTGGTGGGGATTAGGGATGAGTGGAAATGCTCGGGGGAGTTTTGATCAGCCAACCTAGGTGCTCTTGATCAAGGTCATCTGCTGATCTGAGAACTGTAGTGGGGACTTGTAATGGCAACTATAATCACAGGTAGTGTTACTCACTGTGTCTCCCACTTTGTGGTGTCTCGTAGCAGTGACACCTATGCCGAAATCAGGAGATTGGGGCTCCTTCAGCCCCTCCCACTTCACATTCCTCACCAGTCGGCTGACCTCTAAATTTCTGCCCCCCAGCTATGTCATAAACTGAATGGGCGGCTGCAAAAAGGGTGAGTGTGTGGCCACAGGCTGCAGAGACAGCCCTGCCGGGAGGCCACAGAGAGGCTGGGAGAGCGGTGCCCAGGATTCGATGACCCCTAGGGTTGCCACCTGTCCAGGATTCACCCGGACAGTTCGGGTTTGAGATCTTGTGTCCGGGTTTCAGTCTGCCTGTAACCCAGACACATTATTTAGACTGGGCTGTGGCTCCCCAAGTAACTGAGGTAGTCACACAAAAATCTGTTGCCATTCGGAAGATGCGGGCCGCTGTCTGGGGGGAGGTTTGGCATCACTGAGGGGGAGCCATGATGTCAGCAAGAGCAGTTTGGCCACGCCCACTGTTTGCCACAGCATGCTGCATTACCACTCTCCTTGAGGCACCCAAAGGTGCCCCAGGTCTTTTATTATCCTATTGTGTGTACTACGGGGAAAAAAAATGTGCCCTGTGCCGCTAAAGTGTTTGGGTTTGGCTTGAAGAAAAGGTGGCAACCCTAGTGACCCCTGGCAAATCATCATTCGACCCCCAGGTTGAGAACCACTGGGTTAGATGGTAGTTTTGGGGTTGGTTGCAGTGTTGGGGTAGGTTGTGTGCTCAGGTTTAGGGGGGGGTTAGGTGTTAATGGGCATTCATACCAAGTAAGGATTGTGAGACACTTGGCCACCCTCGAATCTCCAGAATCTGCGGCAAAGATCTGTGTGACCTTACAACAAAACTGTCTCCTACATGGAGCACACTTCCTTCACTTTTTTCCATACAGAAGGTAAAGGTTATGACCTACTTGCACAGAAAGTTTCCAGCAAGTTGGTAAATAAGTTATAGGATCAGGCTGAAGGCCCCTTCACATTTGAGCTTTAGTGTCGGCATGTACTCGTTCTATATTCCGAGGGTGACATTGGCCATGGTGCAGCTCGGCACATACCACAGTGACAGGGGCGGCAACTCGGTCTCTGAAGAGACGCCATTTTGTTGTGTGAGCAGCTGAGGCCACAGAAACTCTATATATAGATGGAACAGCTGCTGAGACCTCACCCGCCAAGCCCTGATAGCAGCGAGGCAGCAGAATACATTCCCGATTCATAGATTACACTATTTATGGCCGATAGAACACTGGCTCCATGTCCTGGGGGGATTCAGTTCCTGCATAGCCCTCATTCCCCAGCCTCTGCCTCTCAGCCCAATTCACGAATATTATTCCTCTCCTTCCCCTGCTCTGTAAGATCCTAAAATTTCCATCACGCCTCCGTTTTCCTAAACGCCCCCCAAAATTAACCATCTCCAGCCTTGGAAGAAGGTTTGAAAAACCTCAGTAAGCCCAGACTGTGATACCGAGTGTTTTGTATATTTCTGTTCCTACAGAGCTTGTATGTCCTTGTATGTCCTCCCTTTGTACTGCGCTGCAGATAATGTCGGTGCAATCACAATTATTATTCGCTGACAATAATACAAACTCTCACACATAAAGTAGAGGGTGGTCTGGATGGGGGAACACGATGGTGTCTGTGATCTCCATGCATTGTGTATGTATGGAGGGTGCGTCCTCCATGTATTACAAGCAACTTTACTCGGTCAGATCCTCCCGTCACATGACAGCCAGGCCTGGCACTCACATGTGCTGCGATAGGTGCGGGGTGACGCCACATGCACACCGTCACACTGCTATACTTTGTGTTACTGTACATTTCACTGGAAACCTGTTTGCAGTGTTTGTTTTGTGTTGCACTGTGACTGAACTTTAACAAGGAAACCGGAAAGTAAATTGCAGCTTAGTCATCTCCATGCCATCCCTTTGATACAACGCGGCTAAACAAAGCAGCACAATTCATTAACCTTCACTAGTGCGCAAAGTCCAGTATACGAGTGTGTGTGTGTCCAGAGATGGTGTACGCACATTTTATATTGCATGTATGTGTTGTACATATTGTTTGCACTGCATATTGTGTGTGTTCTTCCAGTGATAGTGCGTGTACTCTACATTGGGTGTACATGTATTAGGCCCCCTGCACACTGGGGCGTTTTTCATGCGGTACAGCGCTAAAAATAGCGCTGCTATACCGCATGAAAAATCATGCCCTGTAGTGTTCAATGTGAAAGCCCGAAGGCTTTCACATTGAAGCGGTGCGCTAGCAGAAGCGCACCAAAAGTCCTGCTAGCCGCATCTTTACCGCGGTATAGGAGCGGTGTGTTCACCGCTCCTATACCGCGCCTTCCCATTGAAATCAATGGGAAAGCGCGGTAATACCGCCCACCCGCCCGAATATCGCGGTAAATACGACGGTATAGCCGCGCTACAAATAGCGCGGCTATACCGTCACCGCGGCTGCACGCCTCAGTGTGAAAGCAGCCTTAGGAGTACTAAATTGTGTGTCTGTGTGCACTGTACATTGTGTGTGCGTCTTGAGACACCATTGGCCCGTATTCACGTAGCACTTATGCCGACATATCTCGAAATACGCTGCGTAAGTGTAAATGTGCGCCGTCGTATCTGTGCGCCGTGCCCACAGAACTAGATACGCCTGAAAATAGGCTTCTTCCGACCGACGTAAGTTTCCTACGCCGTCGTATCGTGGGCGCATATTTACGCTGGCCGCAAGGGGCGCTCCCATTGATTTACGATTCGAATATGCACATGAGTGAGATACGCTGATTCACGAACGTACTTGCGCCCGGCGCATTAATATACGCGGTTTACGCAAGTCGTACGTACGGCGTAAAGTTACGACTCATAAAGCAGGTGTAAGTCAGCAGCATCAATGCAAATGGCTGCACCAGGGAACACAGCCGTAGTTATTTACGTAGTACGTGAATAGGGCTGGGCGTAGGTTACGTTCACGTCGTAGGCAATCCCTCCTGTATTGATTTGTATTGTGACTGTACTGTCTTCCCTGATCTAAAGCGCTGCGCAAACTGTTGGCGCTATATAAATCCTGTATAATAATAATAATAGGCAGTGATTCAACATATCTTAGGCGTTCGATCCGATGTGATTCTGAGCATGCGCACTGGGATACGTCCATGGGCCGGCGCATGCGCCGCTCGTTATTCGTATCTTGATGTCGCTCGGCCCATCATTTACATGGAGTCACGCCTCATTAGCATGGCTCACGCCCACTGCCACTTACGACGAGTTACGTCGAGGGAACCCAGCGTAGATTTGGGGGCAAGTGCTTTGTGAATACTGTGCTCGCCGCTCCGCGCTACTTCGGCGTAGCGTATATTCGATACGCTACGCTGGCATAACTATGCGCCAAGGTATGTGAATCCAGGTCTGTATTAGGAGTACTAAGTTGTGTCTGTGTGCGTCTTGAGACACTGTGTGTACATGTATTAGGAGTACTAAGTTGTGTCTGTGTGCGTCTTGAGACACTGTGTGTACATGTATTAGGAGTACTAAGTTGTGTCTGTGTGCGTCTTGAGACATTGTGTGTACATGTATTAGGAGTACTAAGTTGTGTCTGTGTGCGTCTTGAGACACTGTGTGTACATGTATTAGGAGTACTAAGTTGTGTCTGTGTGCGTCTTGAGACACTGTGTGTACATGTATTAGGAGTACTAAGTTGTGTGTCTGTGTGCGTCTTGAGACACTGTGTGTACATGTATTAGGAGTACTAAGTTGTGTCTGTGTGCGTCTTGAGACACTGTGTGTACATGTATTAGGAGTACTAAGTTGTGTCTGTGTGCACTGTACATTGTGTGAGCGTCTTAAGACAGTTTATGTGACTATGTGTGTGTTCAGTGATGGTTTGCCTGCACCGTATATTATATGTGTCTAGCGATGGTGTGTGTGTGTGTTCAGTGATGGTTTGCCTGCACCGTATATTATATGTGTCTAGCGATGGTGTGTGTGTACTGTACAGTGCTGGGACAAGATCATCCAGTGCTCAGGAAAAATATGTCAAATTGCGCCCCCCCCCTCCCCCTTTATTATGCGCAAGCTTATGTGGAGGAGGGGGAAAGCACAGCCTGCACCTCCTCCCGGATCTTTCTTCCTCTCCTTGCTGCTGTTCTATCGAATAGTGCCCTCCGTCAAAAAATGCCTCCGTCGGGCTGCGAATGCGCAGTAAGGATCGTCACTCCAGCCAATTTCCCGATCAGCTGTTGTGACAGCGGGAAGACGCATGCGCAGATCGTAGGAGGCAGTATTCGCTGATCTGCTAAGCGCCGAGGTAGAATTTAATTGTCACATTCTTCCTCGCTATTGCGTGGCGGGTTGTGGGTTCCTTGAAGGGCGGGTTTTGTGTGTGTTTCAACCCGCCCTTAGACACAGCCAAAACACGCCGTTTATCACACTGAACCCGCCGTGCAACAGACAGAAAACACAGCGTTTAATACAGGCAAAACCTGTCCCGTAACAGCGAGGCAGAATCTACTAAGCACTTTCTCCCTCCACTGTTTGTATAGCGTTGGATAATGCTTTTGACGATGTGCGCATGCGCTGTGTTGACATCACGCCAGCTCATCAACATATCATCTGGAGTGACGTTTGTTACTGCGCATGCGCAGACCCATCGGAGGCATTTATTGACGGGGCAATTCTCGATAGAACACCACCTCCAGCGCTGGGCTGACAGAAGTAGTGTTGCCACTGTCACTACTCCTGTCAGATTTATAGTAAAATTCATTTATGGCACCCCTATACCTACAATACACGATGCGCCCAGGGCAGCTGTTCCTTCTGCCCACCCCTTGTCCCGGCCCTGTATATTGTAAATGTCTAGTGATTGCATGTGTGTACACTGTATACTGTGTGTGTGTCCAGTGATGATGTGTGTACTATGTATATTGTGTATGTGTGTCCAGTGATGGTATGTGTACACTGTATATTGTGTGTGTCCAGTGATGGTGTGTGTACACTGTATATTGTGTGTGTGTGTGTCCAGTTATGGTGTGTGTACACTGTATATTGTGTGTGTCCAGTGATGGTGTGTGTACACTGTATATGTGTGTCCAGTGATGGTATGTGTACACTGTATATTGTGTGTGTGTCCAGTGATGGTGTGTGTACACTGCATATTGTGTGTGTGTCCAGTGATGGTGTGTGTACACTGTATATTGTGTGTGTGTCCAGTTATGATGTGTGTACACTATATATTGTGTGTGTCCAGTGATGGGGTGTGTACACTGTATTTTGTGTGTGTGTCCAGTGATGGTGTGTGTACACTGTATATTGTGTGTGCGTCCAGTGATGGTGTGTGTACACTATATATTGTGTGTGTGTCCAGTTATGATGTGTGCACACTGTATATTGTGTGTGCGTCCAGTGATGGTGTGTGTACACTGTATATTGTGTGTGTCCAGTGATGGTGTGTGTACACTGTATATTGTGTGTACGTCCAGTGATAGGGTGTGTACACTGTATATTGTGTATGTGTGTCCAGTGATGGTGTGTGTACACTATATATTGTGTGTGTGCGTCCAGTGATGGTGTGTGTACACTGTATATTGTGTGTGTCCAGTTATGGTGTGTGTACACTGTATATTGTATGTGATGGTGTGTGTATACTATACATTGTGTGTGCATCAAGGAAAGTGTGTACACTGCATATGTGTGTACACTGCAAATCTTGGGCTGGATTCAGATACAATGGTGTATCTATCCGCCCGGCGTAACGTATCTCAGATTCGTTACGCCGCCGTAATTTAGGGCGCAAGTTCTGTATTCAAAAACAACTTGCGCCCTTAGTTACGGCGGCGTAACGTATCTGTGTCGGCGTAAGCGTGCCTAATTCAAATGTAGATGATGTGGGTGTGTTTTATGTATATTAACTGTGACCCCACGTATTTGACGTTTTTTTCCGAACGGCGCATGCGCCGTTCGTGAAAAAATCCCAGTGCGCATGCTTGAAATTCCGCCGCAAATCGTCATTGCTTTCGACGTGAACGTAAATTACGTCCAGCCCTATTCGCGAACGACTTACGCAAACGGCGTAAAATTTTCAAAACTCGACGGGGGAAAGACGGCCATACTTAACATAGGATACGCCTCATATAGCAGGGGTAACTATACGCCGAAAAAAGCCTAACGTAAACGACGTAAAAAAAAATGCGCTGGCCGGACGTACGTTTCTGAATCGGCGTATATACCTAATTAGCATATTCCTCACGTAAATATACGGAAGCGCCACCTAGCGGCCAGCGTAAATATGCAGCCTAAGATACAACGGTGTAAGACACTTACGCCGGTCGGATCTTAGGGAAATCTATGCGTAACTGATTCTATGAATCAGGCGCATAGATACGACCGGCCAGACTCAGAGATACGACGGTGTATCTGGAGATACGCCGTCGTATCTTCTCTGTGAATCTACCCCAGTGTGTGCATCCAGTGGTGGGGTGTGTATGCACCATCTGTTATGTATACAGATGATTTGTATACTGTATGTTGTGTATATCAGTTGGTGGAGTGTGTATGCACTGTATAATGTATGTATTTACAGTGACGGTGTGAGTGCACTATATTTTGTGTACTGTATAATGTGTGTGTATATATGTGTGGTGACAGTGTGTATGTGCACTCTATATTGTGTGTATGCACTGTACATCGTGTGTGCGTCCAGGGACGATGTGTATGTACTCCACATAGTGAGGGGTGGGGTACGTGTACACTGTATATGGTGTGTGCACACTGTACATATTGCGTGTACACTATATCCGGAATACTGTATTGTGTGTCAGTGCGTGCGTGCACTGGTAGTGTGTTGTTCCAGTTGTTTCCATGTAGTGAGGGTGGGGGAGATGAGGGTGGAATTAGTAGGGGGCAGGGAGCGGAGGAAGGAGAATGGGGGGGGGGGGGTCACACTGTTCATGGAAGCTGTCAGGAAATAAATAAACACAATCTAGCCGTGTCCAGGAATAGATCTGCTGACATCAATGGA
Organism: Rana temporaria; assembly: GCF_905171775.1. Taxonomy (NCBI): domain Eukaryota; kingdom Metazoa; phylum Chordata; class Amphibia; order Anura; family Ranidae; genus Rana; species Rana temporaria. The sequence goes on from NC_053501.1 coordinate 15,673,030, forward strand.
TTCCACAGTTGTGGCCTCAGTTAGAGGGGAAGAAGCGAGAGGGGTGGAGGAGAGCAGCCAGGGAGGGCAGAGCGCGCTCAGTGCTGGAGAGGCTTACACAACATGTCAGGAGGGGCCTACAGTACACACGCCAGGATAGAGGACATCTATGGAAACGGGGGTCATACGTGTATATATGAGGCTGTAAGAGCCCGATAAAAGAAAATTCACACTCAAGTCTACATAAGATATGCATATAAACTCTAAGAGTCAGATTCACAACCGAGATACGACGGCGAATCTCTGAGTTGCGCCGTCGTATCTATGCGCCTGATCTTAGAATCAGTTACGCATTGATTTCCCTTAGATCCGACAGGCGTAACCGTGTTACACCGTCGGATCGTAAATGCATATTTACGCTGGCCGCTAGGTAGCGCTTCCGTCGAATTCCGCGTCGAGTATGCAAATTAGCTAGATACGCAAATTCACGAACGTACGCCCGGCGCAGTACATTTACGCCGTTTACGTTAGGCTTTTCTCGGCGTATAGTTACCCCTGCTATATGGTGGCGTAAGTGCGGCGTACCAATGTTAAGTATGGATGTCGTTCCCGCGACAAAATTTGAAAATGTTACGTCGTTTGCGTAACTCGTCCGTGAATGGGGCTGGACGTACCCTGTTTCCCCAAAAATAAGGCCTTCCCTGAAAATAAGACCTAGCGTTATTTTCCAGGAGGGCTGCAATATAAGCCCTACCCCGAAAATAAGCCCTAGTTAAAAATGTTTGTAAAATCCTATAATCCACTCTATTACAGTAGTATATAATGTACAATGTGTGTGTTTCTGTAATATAATTGTGGGGAAGAGAGCTACAGAAACGCAAACATTGTACATTATATACTACTGTAATAGAGTGGATTATAGGATTTTACAAGCATTTTAACTCAGTTCACACTGGGGATTCCTGACAGGCAGGGAGGGAGAGAAGACCGCACATTACATGGTAAGACCTACCCCGAAAATAAGCCCTACCGTGTCTTTTGTTGCCAAAATTAATATAAGACCCAGGCTTATTTTCGGGGAAACACGGTAATTTACGTTCACGTCAAAACCAATACGTCCTTGCGGCGTATTAGGAGCAATGCACACTGGGAGATTTCCACGGACGGCGCATGCGCCGTTCGTGAAAAACGTCAATCACGTCGGGTCACACAACATTTACATAAAACACGCCTCCCTGTTCCAAATTTGAATTAGGCGGGCTTACGCAAATGATGCAAATATGCAAATGAGTGAGATACTTGCTTACGCCGACCGATTTACGCTACGCCACCGCAACTTACGGAGAAAGTGCTTTGAGAATACAGCACTTGCCCGTCTAAGTTGCGGAGGTGTAACGTAAATCGGATACGTTACGCCGCCGCAAAGATATGCGGATGTACCAGAATCTAGCCCTAAATCTATTTTTCTGTATGTTTGGCATCGTCTCACTCTATAACGTTTTTTTAAACAAATTCCGGTAAATTTTTCCTGCAAAGTTTTGTACCTGTCGATCCTGCCAGTAACAGTTCTTCCTGTTACAGGGTGACAACCCTACACCATTGCCTCACAATTAGCAGCAGTGTTGTCAGCCTGCCATGCATACTTAATGCCTAGTACACACAACCGTTTTTTCAGTCGGATAAAAAAACAACGGTTTTCTTAATTCCTCTCAGCCCGCCTTGCATATACACGTTCAGACAAAAGTCCGCCCGTCCAAAGCGCGGTGACGTACAACACGTACGATGGCACTATAAAGGGGAAGTTCCATTCCAAGGGCATAACCCTTTGGGCTGCCTTTGCTGATCCACGTGTTAGTAAAAGTTTGGTGAGAGATAATTTGCGCTTTTCATCGCTTTGCAGCATGACGAATGTGATATCTCCATTATAAACGCTAGTTTTACCAGAAAGAGCGCTCCCATCTCATACTTGATTCTGAGCATTCACGTTTTTTTTGTCGTCGGAAAACCATACAGACGAACGGTTTTCCCTCCAGGATTTTTTCCTTATGGGAAAAAAGATTGTGCTTTCCTTTTTTATCCGACAGTTTTCCTGTCGGAAAAACTGCGATGGAGCATACACACGGTCGGGATTCCCGACAAAAAGCTCTCATAGCAGTTTTCCCGTTGGTAAAAACAGTCGTGTGTACGAGGCATTAGTGCTATTGGCCTGGCCATTGGGTCTGCAGACCTGACGGGCAACCCAGCAGTGAACCGAAGGAGCGGGCAAAGAAGGTCGACAATGTTGCTGTCAGCTGCGTAGCAGTCACATAGCGATGTCAACTGAAACAGGAAGTGCTGTTACTGACAGGATCTCCAGCAGCTAAAGTATTATATTCAGGCTGTACATGGGCTATAAACCAGTGGCCCTGGAAAAACAGCTCTAGATTTAGGGCCAGATTCACGAATATCTACGGCGGCGCAACGTATATCCCCTTTACGTTACGCCGCCGTAAGTTTTCGGCGTAAGTGCTTGATTCACAAAGCACTTGCCTGTAAACTTGCGGCGGTGTAGCGTAAAGCCGTGCGGCGCCAGCCCGCCTATTTCAAATGGGGCGTGTACCATTTAAATTAGGCGCGTTCCTGCGCCGAACGTTCTGCGCATGCTCCGTTAGGAAATTTCCCGCCATGCTTTGCGCGAAATTACGACGCCCCGACGTGCCTAACGTAATTTCGTATTCCCGGACGTCTTACGCAAAAAAAATAAAAAATTTAAAATTCGACGCGGGAACGACAGCCATACTTTAACATGGATGGTGTAAAATTACACCTAAGATCCGAAGGCGTACGCCTGTCGGATCTTAGCCAAAAGCCGTCGTATCTTTGTTTGTGAATGACAAATAAAGATACGACGCTGCAAATTTGAAAGTACGCTGGAGTATCAGTAGATACTCCGGCGTACTTTTTCTGTGAATCTTTAGTTTGCATCTAGGCTGTAAACCAGGGACCATGGATGGACAGTAGGATAAATGGCTCCATATTTAAGATGTATGTGGTTTATAAACCAGGGGCCCTGGATGTACGGTTGGATACATGGCTCCAATTTTAGGATATATCTGGGCTATACACCAGGGGCTCTGGATGTACTGCTGGACAAATTTGTATATATTTAGAATGTATTTGGTCTATAATAGTGGCCCTGGGTGGACAGTTGGGTAAATGGCTCCATATTTAGAAGGTATCTAGTCTATGAACCAGGGGCCCTAGATGGACAGTTGGATAAATGGCTCCATATTTAGGATGTATCTGGGTTATAAACCAGGGGCACTGGATTTACAGTTGAAAAATGGTTCTATATTTATGGTGTGTATCTAGTCTATAAACAAGAGGCTCTGGATGGACAGTTGGATAAATGGCTGCATATTTAGAAGGTATCTAGTCTATGAACCAGGGGCCCTAGATGGACAGTTGGATGCATGGCTCCATATTTAGAAGGTATCTAGTCTATGAACCAGGGGCCCTAGATGGACAGTTGGATGCATGGCTCCATATTTAGAAGGTATCTAGTCTATGAACCAGGGGACCTAGATTGACAGTTGGATAAATGGCTCCATATTTAGGATGTATCTGGGTTATAAACCAGGGGCACTGCATTTACAGTTGAAAAATGGTTCTATATTTTTGGTGTGTATCTGGTCTATGAACAAGAGGCTCTGGATGGACAGTTGGATACATGGCTCCATATTTAGAAGCTATCTAGTCTATGAACCAGGGGCCCTAGATGGACAGTTGGATGCATGGCTCCATATTTAGGATGAAACCAGGGGGCTCTGGATGTACACTTAGAAAATGGTTCTATATTTAGGATGTCTCTGGTCTATAAACCAGGGGCCCTAGATGGGCAGTTGGATACTTGGCTCCATATTTAGGATGTAACTGGGCCATAAACCAGAGGCTCTGGATGTACAGCTGGACAAATGTTTCTATATTTAGGATGTATCCGGTCTATAAAATAGTGGCCCTGGGTGAAAAGCTGGATACATGGCTCCATATTTAAGATGTATCTGGTCTATAAACCAGTGGCCCTGGGTGGACAGTTGGATAAATGGCTCTGTATTTAAAAGCAGTGGCGGCTGTTATTTTTTTTGGGGGGGGGGGGGGGGGAGTGGCAAGCAAGCAATGCACCCACAACCACCCCCCGTCTCGTCACCTGCACCCCATCAGCCCCGCACTTACCCCATCAATCGGGCAGCGCTTCCCTTTGGGTGACGGGCAGCAGCTTCTTGTGGGCCTCCTCATGACGGCCGTGCGTCTCCTCCCTCCTCCTAGGCAGCCAATAGCATCGTCTGTCCTTTCAGCCATTCGGGTAACTTCCTGATTGGCCGGGAGGAGAATCAGTGTGACAATAGCGACTCTTCGTTTGCTATTGTCACACAACTGGGTGGGTTCAGGATGCAGTGCTCTGTGCCCCGAGCCCACCCTTTTTTGAAGCCTATTAGAGCCTCTGGCTCTGATCACGTGCTTAAAAAATAAAAAATAATTGGAATCCATGCATTCGGCACCCTGCATTTACATTAGTGGGCTGGACGCCAGGATGGGGGGGGGGGGGGGTCTGCGCCGTGTGCCCCTAATGGACAGGCCGCCACTGTTTAGAAGGCGACTAGTCTATGAACCAGGGCTCTAGATCAGGGTTTCTCAACCTTTTCAACACAGATTAACCCTTGAAACTTTCTGGTTTCAGGGAACCCCTGCTAAAAATAACTATGGGCTAGATTCAGCAAGAATTTACGGCGCCGGCGTATCTTCTTTCTGTATTCAGAAAGCAAGATACGCCGAAATTAGGCTAAGATCCGACTGGCGTAAGTCTCTTACGCCGTCGTATCTTAGTTGCACATTTACGCTGGCCGCTAGGTGGCGCTTCCGTCGTTTTCAGCGTAGAATATGCAAATAAGCTGGATACGCCGATTCAGAAACGTACGTGCGCCTGGCGGATTTTTTTTACGTCGTTTACGTAAGGCTTTTTCCGGCGTAACGTTGCTCCTGCTATATGAGGCATAGCCAATGTTAAGTATGGACGTCGGGCCAGCGTCAAATTTTGCGTCGTTTGCGTAAGTCGTTTGCGAATAGGGCTTTGCGTAACCTACGTCCACGTCGAAAGCATTGACTATTTGCGACGTGATTAGGAGCATGCGCACTGGGATGTGTTCATGGACGGTGCATGCGCCGTTCCTGACAAAAGTCATTTACATGGGGTCATGTTTTATTTACATAAAACACGCCCACCTCTTCAGAATTTGAATTCGGCAGGCTTACGCCGGCAGATTTACGCTACGCCGCCGTAACTTAGGGCGCAGGTTCTTTGTGAATCCAGCCCCAGCCTCACTAAGTTACGGCGGCGTAGCGTATCTGAGATACGCTACGCCCGCACAAACTTACGGCGGGCTATCTGAATCTAGCCCAATATCTATAACTCATGATACCTTAGTGTGATGGTCAGTGGGGAGAACGCTCTTTATACTTGTGGTCATTGGAAATAATTGCCCCCCTTACAGATAGCTAAAAAGATCATTGGTGTCAGTGGGAACTTATCTGAGAGGCAGAAATTGCTCAAGGAACCCCTAGCAACCTCTGGAGGAACCCCTAGCAACCTCTGGAGGAACCCTGGTTGAGAAACCCTGCTCTAGATGGACAGTTGGAAAATGGCTCTATATTTAGAATGTATCTGGTCTATAAAACAGAGGCGCTGAGTGTACAGTTAGATCTTAGATTGTAAGCTCACAGGAGCAAGGCCCTTCTAACCTTCTTGTATTGAATTGTACGGTCTTCCCTTTATATTGTAAAGCACTGTGCAAACTGTTGGCGCTCTATAAATCCTGTACAACAATAATGATGATAAATGGCTCTATCTTTGTACGGTATCTATAGCACAGCTCTGGATATAGTTGGATAAATGGCTTTATATACAGGCCCTAGCTATACTATAAACCAGCATCTGTGGAAGAAGAGTTTTGAATAGAAAGGAGTGATTAATGGAAATGATCACTTTCTATTTTGATGATGATGATGATACAGTATGTGAATAGCGTGTGGCGGAGCTCCTGTACAGACACAGTCAGACCCCTCCCCCAGGACCATGTGTGGGACAGACCTCAGTCTGTTACTATCTGGCTTCCTCCCCAGCGATCCCCCCCTCCCCTCATGGTATCACTTACACTGACATCCGCCCCACCCAAAATACCTCCTCCCCCCACAGGAATGCTAAGAGAGACTTAACCCGCACATGTCTGTACAAAGCAAAGCAGCCCATTCCTGCAAGGCCTGTGTACTCCATCCACCCACCTACTTGCCTAATGTGTACCTGTCATCTCCTGTCCCTACACAGTGGGGGTTGATTTACTAAAACTCAAGTGTACAAAATCTGGTACTGCTCTACATAGAAACCAATCGGCTTCCATTTTTTTTCCCCGTCAAAGCTTAAAGGGGTTGTAAAGGTAAAAGTTTTTTTTACCTTAAAGCGGATGTGCCATGGGGAAAAAATATTAAAAGCCAGCAGCTACAAATACTGCAGCTGCTGACTTTTAATATTAGGACACTTGCCTGTCCTGGAGTCCAGCGCTGATCGCAGCAGAGCACGAGCGATCGCTAGTCTCTCTGCTGCTCCCCCCGCCATCCACGCTGAGGGAACCAGGAAGTGAAGCGCTGCGGCTTCACTGCCCGGTTCCCTACTGCGCATGCGCGAGTCACGCTGCGCCCGCCGATTGGCTCACACGCTGTGTGCTGGGAGCCGAGTGTTCCCAGTACACAACGGGCGACAGACGGGAAGTCAGAAAAACCCGTCTTTTGCCCGTAGCGTGTGGCCGGAAGTGGGTGCAAATACCTGTCTTTAGACAGGTATCTGCACCCCCCTCCCCCTGAAAGGTGTCAAATGTGACACCGGAGGGGGGGAGGGTTCCGATCAGCGGGACTCCACTTTAGGGTGGAGAACCGCTTTAATGCATCCTATGCATTAAGGTAAAAAAACATCTGACAGCACCGGCCCCCCCCTCCCAGCCCCCGTGCCCCCCGTTTTAAAGTCCCGGGCTTGTCATCCTGTTCGGTTCCCAGCCTGGCCGTTGATTGGCTAGGCTGGGCGGATTGATAGCAGCGCAGCCATTGGCTGGCGCTGCTGTCAATCACAGCGGATGACGCGGCGCGCCGGGGGGCAGGGCCGAGTGATACAGTCGGCGGCTATGGCCGCCGTTGTATCACGGGAGCGCGCTCGCAAAAGCTTTCCACCATGCGAGCTCGCTCGCATGAAAGTAGAGAGCTTTTGCGAGGAGGAGCCGAGACAGCCGCCAAAGGAACCCCAGAAGACAGGATTCGGGGCCACTCTGTGCAAAACGAGCTGCACAGTGGAGGTAAGTATAACATGTTTGTTATTTAAAGAAAAAAAAAAATTCTGCCTTTAGTGTTCCTTTAATTTAACTAACTGAAATTAGAAGCCGATTTATTACCATACAGAGCTGCACCAGATTCTGCACTCTCCAGTTTTAGTAAATCAACCCCTGTATCATTATAAGGGTGTGCACCTCAAAGCTTAAACACATATGTGGGTGTGCATGTGTATCTATACTGACGGTGTCAGTAGGACAGAGGTTGGTGTCAGCAGGGAAGTGGTTGGTGTCAGTAGTTTTTATTATTTTATTTTTTATTACTTCTTACATTTTTTTTTTCTTACAATTTTATTTAATTTTTTGTTATTTTTTCTTACAATTTTTTTTAGGATCCCCATTGGGAGGCTTTGGTGAAATATCAGGGGTTTAAAAACCTCAATACCAAGCACTTTCACCCCCTTCCTGCCCAGGCCATTTTTCAGCGCTGTCACAATTCGAATGATAATTCCGCGGTCATGCTACACTTTACCCAAATGAAATTGTTATAATTTTTTCCCCACAAATAGAGCTTTCTATTGGTGGTATTTGATCACCTCCCCGGTTTTATTTTTTTTCGCTATAAAACAAAAGGAGAGCGTCAATTTAAAAAAATATATATATATATTTTTTACTTTTTGCTATAATAAATTTCCCCAAAAAATATATAAAAAAAAATATTTTTTTCCTCAATTTTGGCCGATACGTATTCTTCTACATATTTTTGGTAAAAGAAAATCGCAATAAGCGGACACTCCGGAAACTTTTGACACTATTTTGGGACCATTCACATTTATACAGCGAACAGTGCTATAAATATGCACTGGATTACTGTGTAAATGTGACTGGCAGGGGTTAACACTAGGGGGCATCAAGGGGTTAAATGTGTACCCTAGTGAGTGATTCTAACTGTGGGGGGAGGGGACTGACTGGGGGAGGTGACCGATCTGTGTCCCTATGTACAAGGGACACAGTATCGGTCTCCTCTCCCTGACAGGACGTGGATCTGTGTCTTTACACACAGAGATCCACGGTCCTGCTCAGTTACTGGGCAATCGCGGGTGCCCGGCGGCCATCGGGCACGCGCATCGGGTTCTCAGTAACGCGGTGGCACGGGCGCGCCCCCGCGTGGCTCTGCAAGACAAGGACATCATATGACGTCCTCTCAGAACAACAGAGCTATCGTGCCGCCATCAATCGACGGCGGCCGGTAGTAAAGAGGTTAAACAGGGGTGTTTATTACACATATATATTCCTATATTTGCACATATGGGTTATTCCCTGTAGGCAATTGTCCACTGAACAGCGCCACCTTTCCTTCTTTTTAAGTTCATTATCGGATTTCACTTAGGTGAAATCCTCCATAGGAAGGCAGCAACCATCCTAAGCGTGTATATGTATATATATATATATATATATATATATATATATATATATATATATATATATATATATATATATATATATATATATATATATATATATATTTATTTAAACAGGAGTAAATTGTGCCCAGTCACACCTGACACACCCTGTGTGCATGTCTATGCCCTGCATATCGTTTGGTCCTGTACAGTCTAAGGGAGAACGTAGATTCTCGGTCCAAGGACCACGGCTCTGGAATGCTCTACCCACGACCATCTGCTTGGAAGAAAACCATCGGGTTTTTCGGAAAAAACTGAAGACCCACCTCTTCTGAAAGACCTGTACAACTCTGCATGCCAGCGCCTTGAGGCGATTAAGTTTGCATTTGTTGCGCTATATACGTTTCTCACTCACACACAGTCCTGCTTCTTGTAACAATAAATGGTGTTGGCAATGGCAACAAAACTCATCCTATGGTATCGTTCAGTCCAAGGGATATCCTAAGCCAGTGATGGAGAACCTTGGCCCCCCGGATGTTTTGGAACTACATTTCCCATGATGCTCTGCAGTGTAGTTGAGCATCATGGGAAATGTAGTTCCAAAACATCTGGGGTGCCAAGGTTCACCATCACTATCCTAGGCCATAGTTGACCATGTACTGCTATGAGGCCCAGAAGCTTGGGAACCCAAAGCTGTCTGGATGTACACTTATTTATATAGGTAGCAATAGCATATGGCAAATACGTTTGAAGTAAATTAATGTTTCCTTTTTTTTTCTTCCTCCAGATGAAGCCAATTGCGTTGGTGGCGCAACGCGTAGAGGTTGAGCCTGGCAGCGGGAGTCTTTTATTGGAATACGTGAGACCTTGCTGGATGTTATTACATGCTTATGTTTTTTACCAAATAAATGTGAGTGCAATTTATGAAGCTGGGGTTGAGCGGTTTGTTAAATTGATTAACCCGGGTACTGCACTATCAGAGGCAGTTTTTCCCTTTATATGTTGCCTATGAGCTGCTTGTTGGGCTGCATTCACACCTGAGCGTTTCAAAGTCGCGCGTTGTTACCGCTATTTTGTACAGGTCACCAATGTAAAAAGCAGAAAACCGCCTGTAATCTGCCCCACAGAAGCTCATGTTCTTTTTTGAGCGAAGGCCTCATGTACACTGATGCTGGTAATCGGAAGTTTAGGAGTTGTTGGGCATTTTTTTCAGCTGCCCCTGAACTCTCCTCTATGTTATCATATCAGTACATGTACACAGGGGCGATTAGGCTCCATGCACACTGGGCTTGAAAACACGTCTGTTCTTTTTGGAGTGTAAAACTCTCATATAGAACATTTTTTTTTATCAAAGTTTAGACGAGATTAGGAGAGTTTTTTTTATGTTTTTTTCTGCCAGTGAGCTCCAATCAGGAACACGATTGATATAAAGTAATGTGAATTTCACCGGCGCAAAGGAGTTTTTATATATATATATATATATATATATATATATATATATATATATATATATATATATATATATATAGGCCAGATTCAGGTAGGAGATACAACGGCGTATCTCCAGATACGCCGTCGTATCTCTGAGTGTGTGGCGTCAGATCTATGCGCCTGATTCTTAGAATCAGTTACGCATAGATTTGACTAAGATCCGACCGGCGTAAGTCTCTTACGCCGTCGTATCTTAGTTGCAATTTTACGCTGGCCGCTAGGTGTCGCTTCCGTATATTTACGTATCGAATATGCAAATTAGGTAGATACGCCGATTCAGAAACGTACGTTTGCCCGGTGCAAATTTTTACGTTGTTTACGTTAGGCTTTTTCCGGTGTATAGTTACCCCTGCTATAGGAGGCGCAGCCAATGTTAAGTATGGACGTCGGGACCGCGTCAAATTTTTCACGTTTTACGTCGTTTGCGTAAGTCGTCCGTGAATGGGGCTGGGCGTAAGTTACGTTCACGTCGAAATCAATGAGTCTTTGCGGCGTCATTTGGAGCATGCGCACTGGGTTACTTTCACGGACGGCGCATGCGCCGTTCGGAAAAAGCGTCATTTACGTGGGGTCACAATACATTTACATAAAACACGCCCACATCTTCAACATTTGAATTCGGCGGGCTTGCGCTGGCCTATTTACGCTACGCCGCCGCAACTTACGGAGCAAGTGCTTTGTGAATACTGCACTTGCTTGTCAAAGTTGCTGAGGCGTAGCGTAAATAGGATACCCCGGCACACAAATACGCGCTCCCTACCTGAATCTACCCCATAGTGACCTGCTGCGGTACTGTATGTGCCTCCAAACAAGGAGGTAAAAAATATATGCATACTAGCTCATAATGCCTTTCTCTTGCAGGTGTTTTTTTTTCCTGGATTCTTTTAAGAGGGTTTACTTCCTCTTTAAGGTGAAAAAACACAAAGGTTTACAACCCCTTTAATGATACATGAGATTGATCTCTCGCATTTTTGACCATTTGTAGGTCTAAAATAGATGTGAGCATGCACTTCCCCTGGTGAATGGAGCACAGTCGGTGAAGTGGTGAAACACTGTGGGGTTGATTTACTAAAGGCAAATCCACTTTGCGCTTCAAGTGCACTGAAAGTGCACTTGGAAGTGCAGTCGCTTTAGATCCGAGGGGAAGATGTGAAATGAGGGGAAGCTCGGCTGATTTTATCATAGAATCATATACAACAAAGATGCAGTTTTTTATTTTCTTTTTATGTCCCCCTCAAAACTACAGCGACAGCACTTTCAAGTGCGCTTGCACTGCACTTGTAGTGCAAAGTGGATTTACCTTTTTACCCCTGTGTGTTTATCTGTGAAGCACCTTATTGAATAGAGACTTTTGATTTTTTGCACAATTTATAAGAAGAATCACTACCAGAGCACAATTGTAAGTGGACGCTTTTGTACAATTTAATATTACAACATTTTTACAGATTTTTTGTTTGCATTACGCTATGAAATGTGTTTGTATTTTCCTTTTTTATTTGATATGCATATATTTAGTACAATTATTGTTTATTATAATTTGGGCGGCGCTATCACATATTTATTATTGTAATGTTTATACAAGATTTTAACTTATTTTTGATTGCTGTGAAAACAATTAATATTCTGGATAACTAAAGAAATTGATCCAGATGGCGATTAGGGAGACAAGGGGGTGCCCTTAAAGAGGATGTAAACGCTCCATACTCCCAGTGAAGTGAACAGCCTTTAGATGATACACTGAGATGAAACAAATCTCCCTACATAGGTTTTACATGTATATCTGCTGTCTTCACATTTATATACTGTTTAGAAAGTTGAGATTGTGTTAGGAGAATTTCTCTTACTGTTTAACACAGAGTGTGATGTCTGGGCATACAGCCAAGATAGCTAAAATTGCTGATTGGAGGAAAGGCACACACCCCCTCTCATCATAGGCAGAGACCCTTATGCCGTGTACACACGACCGTTATTCATGTCATGGAAAAAAAAATCGTTTTTCTCAACGCGATTCCTCTTAAGCCTGCCTTGCATACACACGATTGTGATAAAAAATGCTTGAGCAAAGCGCGGTGACGTACAGCAGGTACGACGGCACTATAAAGGGGAAGTTCCATTCGAATGTCGCCACCCTTTGGGCTGAATATGGAAATTTCCCTTCTCATAACTTCTGATAATGCGCGTTTTTTTCCCCTCGTCGGTTAAGCCTACACACGACCGTTTTTCACAACGAGAAAAACGACGACGTGAAAAAACGACGAGAAAAAACAGAGCAGGTTCTACATTTTTAATGCCCATTTTTCTCGTTGACCAATTAAAAATATTGCATTTTTCTCATCATAAACGTGGCATTAGGGGTGTTTTGTAACAGGGCCAGCTCCCTGTTAATCTATTTTGGCAACCTCCCCAGACAGAAATGTTTTAGCAGAGAATTTGTCACGAGTTATCAGGCTGATAATCAGGAGGAACGGTTCAGGAGAGAGCTATGGGACATAGCGCTTTGAAGATAGATAACAAAATACTGCAGATATATGTGCCCAGCTCAAATTTTATGAATTGGGTTCCCATTCACTTTAAGGCTGCATTCACACCTGAGCGTCGGTTGTTCGGTCGTTTTTTCGGTCGTTTTTTTCCGGCGTTTTGTCGCGCGTATTCATGCTTATTTGCGCGTTTGCATACAGCGTCGTCCGACGTTTTTGTACTTCGACGTTTTTTATTTTAGCCAATAGGAAAAATGATCATCTTTTCATCACTTGTTGCTATGTTGGTAGATATTTTTTATCTTCTGCCTGGGTGAAAAGTTCTATCGATTAAAGCGACGAAACGCCCGTAGCAAACGCTCGTTGTCGCGCTAGTCGCTTGAATCGAGCATTTCCATTACTTTCTATGGGAAATGGAAACGCTCAAATACGCCCAAACCGCCCGATACGCGCGACAAAAAAGGGTCCGGAACTTGTTTGAGCTTCAGGCGTTCGGCGTCAGGCGTATTGGCGTGCAGATGTGAACCACCTCCATAAGGGATAATGTATTTTTTCCCCTCTAGCGTATTTGAGCGTCGCGCTTCAGGCGACAAAACGCTCAGGTGTGAATGCAGCCTTAGGGTTTTGCTATGGGGCTCCATTCGGCATTGGCCTGGTTATCCTTTTTTTATTGGATAAGGCAGACTTTATTTTTTCTGCTGACTGGTTATGCCCATTTAGTGTAAAGGAACAACATGGCTGCCCAGCTCAGCCTACGAACGCTTTACCAGGACAGGAACAGCTTAACATATCGTTTTATTATTTCTATTTCTGTCTCGTCATCCTGCAGGCTCGGTCTGCTCTATATTGCGCTCAGAAGCGCCCCGGAAATGTCTGCCGTGTGCTTATACAGCCCTCTCTTGGTTCGTCTCGCTCCCTGATCCAGATCTGGGAATCCCACCAAAATGTCTTCTTCCCAGTGGAGGCAATTTGGACATCTGCTCCAAGAATGTGGAATAGGAAGCCCCTTGTTGTTACCCAATCCAACCCAATATTCCTGAATACACTAATGTTATACAAGAACAACATCCGGGCGCTGAATACATGGGCGTCTTATTAAATCTCAGTGTCAGACAAGTTCACAGAGACCTAAAGGGTTAAAGCCGAGACATTCCTGGGAGCCGGTAACCTAGCAACGCGGAGACCCGGACTCGCAGGGGATCCGGCCTAATTAATCCTAACAATGCTATCTCCATAGCAACAATAATTTGATCAGAGCATCCGTTTGATGCTTGGAAAATGGCCGTGCCTGACTCTGCACTCATCTGCTGCACATCGCCTGCAGGAAGCCTGCCCTGAGCTACAGGGACAAGATGGAGGATGGTTGGGCTCATGTGACTGAATGGGGAAAAGGTGACCTGTCAGGGAGCTGCCTGGAGCATTCACGCCCTCTATGATGCTACAAGCTGTATTTGCTGTATACCAAACAACCTCCATTAATCTTCTTCTAACTCCTCATTCTACAAGTCTCCCCTCCCCCTTCCCTTTCCTCCTCCAATGTTGCTCTTTCTGTTGTATGTGCTTACATAAGAGGCCCACAGCATCCCGCATGGCTGCCATGTGAGTGGTCATACTTGTACAACTTGTATTTTGTAACACTGCGGATGTGTGAGCTGTAATGGGGATGTTTTCATAGTCTGCATGTAGGTAAAAGGGGACAGATTCCAATGTCACCCAGTGGAGGGTCCAGCAGGTAAACAGCACCCCACGGTGGCGGCTTTGCAACTCTGCAACTCGAATACCAATTGAGAGATTTTCTGCAGGCAAGAGAGAGTCACATGTGCTACTACATGTCTGACCGCATAAATACAGGAACTACCGCGCCACACAACTATCAAGTCCTGAAACACAACAGCACATTGTCATTTAAGGTCTGATTATATGTCGGTGGTACAGGAATTCAGGATTACATGATGGAAGTCGTCTTGTATCACTTCTACTCAGACAAAGGGGCAAGACTTGGTGGAAAGGGCTACAAGCTTTGTAAAGGGGTCGTGTAGCATTTAGAGTAGGGTGGCCAGACATCCCCGGTTTCCAGGGACAGTCCCCAGATTGAGGACACTGTCCCTGGACCAAGTCTGTCCCCGGATTGGATTTGAACAGGGGCTGGCGCAATTTCAAAGACAGTCGGTGCAGAATAAAAAAAATTAAAAAAAAAAATGTTTCCTATTATCTGTGCCCCTTTCTGATGATCATGTGCTGGTCGGAGTGGAGGGAATATTTCTTCAGTTTCGGGTGCCCATCCAGCTCCGTTCTCATGTTCTTCTGCCTTGGCTCAAGTCCCGGCCAGCCGCCTGCCTGCTTATCTCCTTGCCTTCCCTATGGAGATTTTTAAGTACCGAAGTTTGGCGCCATTCCATGAGTGTGCGCAATTTTAAAGCGTGACATGTTAGGTATCTATTTACTCGGTGTAACCTAATCTTTCATATTTTACAAAAAAATTGGGCTAACTTTACTGTTTTGTTATTTTTTTAATTCATGAAACAATTTTTTTCCCCAAAAAAAGGGTTTGAAAAATTATTGCGCAAATACCGTACAAGATAAAACATTGCAATGACCGTCGTTTTATTCCCTAGGGTGTCTGCTAAAAAAAAAATATATAATGTTTGGGGGTACTGCGTAATTTTTTAGCAAAAAAATTATGATTTGTACATGTAGGAGAGAAGTGCCAGAATAGGCCTGGTATGGATGTGTGTATAACAGCCCTGTATGGAAGTAGTTAAAGGAGTTGTAAATAAAAAAAAATGTTTTTGCTGAAATGACTGTTTACAGGGTAGATAGACATAATAGTTAACGGATTCCTTTTAAAAACGATTAAAAATAAATAAAAATCAATCATATAATGTACCTGCAGTTTCTAGTTTCGTTTTTTGCATGTTTCCTGCTTCTCTGCTGTACAGAGCCACAGAGCCAATACAGGGCATTGATAGTTTTGAAAACGAAACTGATTGGTGCTGTGGGGTTTTAGACACACAGTAATCACACCTCCTTGATTAGTGACCACAGAGAGAAAGCTCCCAGTACTGTGGTTATCAGGAAACAGACAACCAGGAAATGTGGAGTTTAGAGAAGAATTACAGCAACTTGAGAGCAAAAACAAACAATGAGAACATGAAAACAGCACTGCATTAAGGTAAAGGAAGCTATTAAGATAAAAAAAAATTCCTTTACAAACCCTTTAATTAACTGCGGACATACTGCACAAGATTACCAGAGACTGCGGACATACTGCATTAGATTACCAGAGACTGCGGACATACTGCATTAGATTACCAGAGACTGCGGACATACTGCATTAGATTACCAGAGACTGCGGACATACTGCACGAGATTACCAGAGACTGCGGACATACTGCATTAGATTACCAGATGATACTGCGGACAAACTGCATTAGATTACCAGAGACTGCGGACATACTGCATTTGATTACCAGATGACACTGCGGACATACTGCACAAGATGACCAGAGACTGTGACTTACTGCATGAAATTACCAGATAATTTAGATAACAAGGTCATTTAAATATAAAAGATAATTGTTAATAAGCGGGGGTTGGGGGGGCCTTGCGGCCGTTATTTTCACGGAACAGTTAAATAAAAATCTTAATAAGCGGGCGGGGGGGACGGGGGGGCTTTGGAGACATTCAATATTTTTGCCGAACACTTAAATAAAATAAAAAAACAGTGTTAACTTTTTTTTTTTTTTTTATGTGAACCCAGCCTGAGTTCTGAACTGCTTTACTGGACTAGTGAATCTCAGCTGGACTCTGTGAGTGAGTGTGAGTGTTCGGCGAGTTCGGGGGGGGGGGGCCTTGCGGCTGCTATTTTCGCCGAACAGTAAATTGGTCCTGTTTTGATTTCAAATACATCATCATCCCTCGCTCAGCCTCTCATCAATTTGTACCTGCTAAGTTCCGAGTTCTGCCTGATCTGTTTGTTTTCCTCCACGGTCCACCGTCCGTCCACCATCGTTCAACTTCTCCCCTCTCTCTCGCTCCTCCTCCTCTCCTCCCAACCAAAGCAGACACTATGATGCCGCGCGGAGGCTGGTAGGCGGAGCATTAGGCTCCGCCTCCATCAGCTAAACAGATGGGGGCGGCACTGACAGTCGCTCCCCACAGTATGTGGCGTGCTCCCGTGACAAACAGAAAGGCAGCCAGCCGCGGGAGGCGGCAGTCGGCCGCTCCGTGGGAAGCAATCTGAGCGGGCGGGTGGCTGCCTCTGAGTTGGGAAGACGGGTGGGGGGTTTTCGTGCGGGGGGGGGGGGCGGCGAAACGCAAAGTGCTGGAGTGTGCACTAGGTGTTTGCACCCTCCTGTGCATTTTTCCGCATGAGGAAACAGCTTGGTGGAATGTTCATCACCTTGATTTTAATTTTTTTCTGTCAAGGTAAAAAACTTCTGATTGTCATTTGGCTGGTAGGGTCTGATCCTTCATGGAAAGGAGGCACTCTGCATCTAACAACAAATTCTCGGGAGCATCCCTGACACCATTAGAAATATTAGGCATCTCCAATAGAAATTTTCACTGTACTCCCCAGAGAAGGGGTCTCTTCCTACTTCTTTCAGTGGAGAGAAGGGACAAGTCCTCTGGGACCGAATGTCTGGGATGTAGGAGAGCCCCCCTGGGTTTGAGAGTGCCAAGGTAGCTCTTGACTCCTCTTTAATAATTGATAATTGTTACCTAGAATGTGAGTGACGACAATGCTAAAAAAATAACGATTATTAGAAAAGAAAAAAAAAAGAAAATAAATATTAGGTATCTCAGCATCAGAGTCTACTAGGGAATGTGGTGCAGTGTTGCCAACCGTCCGTATTTTACGGACAGTTCTTAAAAACGGGCACTTTTTTTCCGGTTCGGCTTGGAACTGCGCATGGAGATTGGAGGCAGGGGGTGATGGTGGCTGTGGTGGCACCGCAGAGGGGGATGGAGGTAGGGGGCAATAGAGGCAGGGGGTGTTGGTGGCACCGCAGAGGGGGATGGTGGCAACGCAGAGGGTGGGGGATGGAGACAGGGGTTGTTGGTGGCACCGCAGAGGGGGATGGAG
The DNA here is from genome assembly GCF_905171775.1 of Rana temporaria. Classification (NCBI taxonomy): domain Eukaryota; kingdom Metazoa; phylum Chordata; class Amphibia; order Anura; family Ranidae; genus Rana; species Rana temporaria. Next base: position 15,690,812 of record NC_053501.1, read on the forward strand.
GTAGGGGGCAATGGAGGCAGGGGGTGTTGGTGGCACCGCAGAGGGGGATGGTGGCACCGCAGAGGGTGGGGGATGGAGACAGGGGGAGATTGTGGCACCGCAGAGGGGGGTGAAGGCAGGGGTGTTGGTGACAGAGGGGGATGGAGGCAGAGTGGGGTGATGTGACTAAATAATTTGCCCTTATTTTATCGAAAATAACAAAAATATGTTTTTTTACCTTAATATCTAAAATCACATTGCTATTTGCCTAGCGTACTTGTTTGTAGCCTAAATACTGAAATTTAGTAACTTTTGTGAAATGCCAGTAAAAACGTGGCTGCGCCAGTAAATTTTGGGCGTTGTGCCAGTAAATTTCAATCTGGTAGGCTGGCAACACTGATGTGGTTGGGGGCAATTTAAGGTTGAATATGTTTTATTGATTTTTTCCAATAAAGCAACAGGGGGTACAGAAAGAATAAAAGGGGGGGGGAGTGGTAAACAAATTCCACAATGGGTACAAAACATTGCATACATTTGTATATGTGTGAGAAACAGTTCTCAATAACATTCGTAGGTTACAGGCAATTTAAACAGCAGCTAAGGTTTTGTTACCACTTATCACTGCAGGTGGTGCTAAAGGAACACCAGAATGACATCAGCTACCAAAAGGCTGTGTGCAGGGCGGTGCGGAGAAGGCAGTTGAGAAATTTCGCCCCTGCGTGTGAAATAAAACTGGTTCACAAAGACCCACACAGAGGAAACCAAAGAGAAGAAACGGCCCGGCAAATGGGCCCCAGCCGCTAAAAACAGAGGCCTGAGCAGTAAAAAAAAAAAAAAACAAGAGGGACGCCACAGAAAGAAAAAGGATTTCTTCAAGCATACTGCCCAGCCAGAAAATAGCAGATCCTGTGGAAAGTTCCACAAGGCCTTATGTACAAGAATAGAGAAAAAATAAAAGTTTTCCAATATCTGATATAAATAAACAATAAGAAATAATATAGGGAAAAAACATCCATCCTCTGAGGGACGATAAGCGAAACGCAGCAGTGCCTAGTGTCCATTTCTCCTGTAGGCAGCAGTATAGCCATAGGTTACTTATTATCAATGTGTGTCCTTCCATGCACTCCAAAAAAAAATGCTATTAACCAGAAGCAGACCGTCCCGCGTACATTAACTGCGGCAGAGCGGTCGCTCTGTGCAAAGATGACCAGCGAGCCGCTCCCGCTGTGATTGGACCCACCGATTCCTCCGAAGCACAGGCAGAACGGTGATCTGCCTATGTAAATAAGGCAGATCGCCATTCTGTGACAAAGGGAAGGCAGTGATCTTGTGTTTCTAAGCAGAAACACGTATCTCTGCCTTCCCACAGTACAAGAACTCCCCCACACAGTTAGCAAGCACTCTCTAGGGCAGTGATGGAGAACCTTGGCACCCCAGATGTTTTGGAACTACATTTCCCACGATACTCATGTACTCTGCAGTGTAGTTGAGCATCATGGGAAATGTAGTTACAAAACATCTGGGGTGCCAAGGTTGGCTATCACTGCCTTAGGGGCACATTTAACCCTTTGATCGCCCCTGATGTTAACCCCTTCCCTGCCAGTGTCATTAGTACAGTGACACCACATCACTGTATTAGTGTCACTGGTCCCCACAAAGTGTAAAAAATATCAGTTAGGCCCCTTTCACACATGCGGTTCCCGCGAGGATCCGTTTTTAAACATCCGCTTGCTCAGCGGGGATCGCTCCGTTGATCCCCGCTGAGCCGGCAGATGACAGGTCTGTCTCTGCACACTGTGCAGGGACCGACCAGTCAGACCTCCGCTCTCCTCTATGAAGGATCAGATGAAAACAAACCGTCTGCTCGTTTTCATCCGATCTGCCAGATGGATGCAAAATAGGGTTTGCATCTGTCACATTTTAGCGGAGAGGATCGGATCGGGGCTGATCGGGTGTCAGCGGACATGTCACCACTGACATCCGACGCTCCATAGAGATAAATGGAGCGCACGTTCAGATCCGCCTGAAAAAAATGACAGGCGGATCTGAACGGTCCGCATGTGCGAAAGGGGCCTTAGGTGTCTGATTTGTCCACCACAATGTCACGGTCCCGCTATAAGGCTGCATTCACACCTGAACGCAGCGTATTTTACCGCGATTTGCCGCGACAAATTGCGGCGTTTTGTCCCACGATTTGCCGCAACAAAACGTGGTAAAATACGCCGCGGTAACATACACAGGAGGGGTGATCAACATTGTCGGCTATGGCCGAACGCCGAAAGCCGCCTGAAAAAAAGGTCCGGGACTTGTTTTGAGCTTCAGGCGTTTCGGCGTTCGACGTGGAGATGTGAACCATCTCCATAGCCGACAATGTAAAATCACCCCTCCAGCGTATTGCAGGCTGCAATAGCGTCGCGCTACAGGCGACAATACGCTGAGGTGTGAATGGAGCCTAAGTCGCTATTCGCCACCATTACTAGTAAAAAATAAATAAATAAAAATTCCAAAAATATATCTCTTAGTTTGTAGACACTAAAACTTTTGCGCAAACCAATCAATATACGCTTATTGGGATTTTGTTTACCAAAAATATGTAGCAGAGTACATATTGACCTAAATTGATGAAAAAAAATAGTTTTTTTACATTTTTACTGGAAACGTTTCATAGCAGAAAGTAAAAAATATATATATATTTTTTTTCTAAATTGTCTGTCTTTTTTTTTTTATAGAAACCGCAGAGGTGATCAAATACCAACAAAAGAAAGCTCTATTTGTGGGAAAAAAGGACATACATTTTTTTTTGGGTACAGCATCGCACGACCGCGCAATTGTCAGTTAAAGTAACGCAGTGCCGTTTCGCAAAAAAAGACCTGGTCATGAAGGGGGGTAAATCTTAGGGAGCTGAAGTGGTTAAAGTAAGGATTAAAAAAAAAAAAAAAAAAAACATGTTATACTTACCTGCTGTAATGGCTTTGCACAGAGCAGCTCGATCCTCCTTTTCTGGGGTCACCTTGCTGCTCCTACTTTCCTAATATCCCCCCAACAAGCCGCTTGCCAGGGATGTACTCGTGCAAGCTCGATCCCAAGCTGCATTGTGTGGGTCTATTGACACACACAGTGCAGCTCGACTCTGCCCTCCATTCCTTCCTCACTGGATTTGATTGACAGCAGCAGGAGCCAATGGCTTGAGCTGCTCTCACTGAGTCCAATGAGGAGGGGGAGAGAGAGAGAGAGAGAGACAGCAGCACCACTGCTCTTAGGTCTTAGGCTCAGTGCTGGATCAAGATCAGGCTCAGGTAAGTATTTGGGGGGCAGGGGGAGATTCAACTAAAAGGTTTTTTACCTTAAGAGACTGCATTAAGGAAACCAAAAAAACTTTAGCCTTTACAACCACTTTAATCTTCTGTTACAGTTAGGCTACTTTTGCACTGAAGTTGTTTTTCAGGAATTTTGGTGCAAAAAATAGTGCCGGTAAACCGCCTCCCATGCCACCCCAGTGTGAAAGCCGAATGCTTTCACACTGAGGCGGTGTGCTTGCGGGACATTACAACAAGTCCTGCAAGCAACATCTTTGGGGCGGTTTGGGATCGCTGTATACAGGGCTCCTAAACCGCCGCTGCCAATTGGAATGCATTGGCAGCGCTTCCGAAGCGAAGCAACACGGACGGTTTTAACCCTTTCTTCGGCCACTAGCGGGGGTTAATTCTGCCCAGCTAGCGACTGAAGAGCATTGCTAAACCAATGGTAAAGCACCGCTAAAACGAGCGGCGCCTTACTGCTAAGGTGGCGCTGCCCCAGTGTGAAAGTAGCCTAAATCATGCATTACCTGCCATTGCTCATCTCCCCTTTTAGGTACCTGGCTGTTATAGTGAATCTCTGGCCTCAATCCTTTGTAAGTCAATGTGAAGCATGCATATTAGACCCAGTTCACACTTGAGCATTTTTCAGCTTGAAGCTTGACACTCAAGAAGTAAAATCACATTCATTTCAATGGACCCTATTCACATTTGAGCGTTTTATTGCCTGTAGCAAAACGCCTTTCACTCAAAAAAGTACTTGAGCTTCTTTTCAGGCAGATTATTGCATTGTTGTCCCCATAGACTTTAATAGAAAATCTGAATAGTTAGTAAAGAGCATTTTTCAGCTCAAACAGCAGCTCCCCTCCCCCTTTCTAGCATCACTCCACACCTTACACAGGTTTCTATTGGCCACAGCAAAAACGACTGAAAAACACCTATAATATTTCAAAATCTGCTAAAAAAAAAGCCTCAAAAATGTCTGAAAATGCTCAAATGTGAATGTAGGAAAGTTTGATGTCCTTATATTTATGGTGCGAGGTCAGTAAAGGAAAGCACTGAAGTCAATGGATCAGCACAACATATAGGCAACAAGCATTTTCAGGAGAGGTTGGGATTGGAAGCATCTATGTTTGTCTCATAACAACTGTCTCTAAGCCCCCATTTACACCTAGGCGATTTGTCGCCTGTAGTGTGACGCCGCTGCCGCCCCAAGACGCCAGAGGGATGATTTAACATTGCCCTCTATGGAGATTGTTCACATCTCCACGCCTGCCGCCTGAAAAAAAGTCCGGACCTTTTTTTCAGGCGGCTTTCGGCGTTCGGCATAGGAGATGGGAACCATCTCCATAGGGGGACAATCTAGGGGCACATCTAGGCGGACAATCGCGGCGTTTTGTCGCCGCAAATCGCGGTACAAAACGCCGCTATTTGTCACCGCAATTCGCGTGACAAAACGCTGCGATTTTGTCTGCCTAGATGTGAATGCAGCCTTAAGCTGCATTCACACATGGGCGTATTGAACATCATCGCCGCGATTCTGCCCACGTTTTCAAAACACCCAGGTGTGAATGACAAATCACAAAGCGCACATTTCAGATGTCGTAGGATAAATGGCACCTAAAAACGTGGTTCGGTTCTTCCTCGATTGTTGCATGATAAATCGTGGCAAACGGCATTGCGTGAAGCATGTCGGCCATAAGAAGCTCCTGAACTTTTGTTGGGCCGAGAGTTTCACGCGATGCGGTTTGACGCGATTGCAGCGCGACAATCACAGACGAACCGCACTGTGTTTTTAGGTGCCATTCATCCAATAACATCTGAAATGTGCGCTTTGTGAATTATCAGTCACACCTGGGTGTTTTAGAATCGCGGGCAGAATTGCAGCGATTTTACCAGCGATTCAAATCGCCCATGTATAAATGCAGCTATAAAGTGATCTTTTTTTTTTTTGGAAGGATGGTTTCCGGGACGGCTGATAAATTTGACTTTTGTCACACATTTAGATACTAAAATGTTACTGATCCTTAACACAGAGAAATGTCAAGAGAACAGAGCAATGATCCAGGCTGATTCTGTGTACAACACAGGAGAGGAAAGTGATATATCTGACACATACACTATAGCCGCAGGGATATGCAATTAGCGGACCTCCAGCTGTTGTAAAACTATAAGTCCCAACATGCCTCTGCCACTGGGTGTCATGCTTGTGGCTGTCAGAGTCTTGCAATGCCTCATGGGACTTGTAGTTCTGCAACAGCTGGAGGTCCGCTAATTGCATATCCCTGCTATAGCGTATCACAGCTTTCCTCTTCACACTGCAAGGAGTGTAGGCTTACCCCATCCCTGGGATCTCATCACACGTGTTCTGTCTAGATTGGCTGGTGTCCTTTAATCTTCCTCCAATGGAGATCGTTCCACACAAGCTGTCAGCAGTTTCTGGAGAAATCAGAGCACATATATGTGAATGACGTGTTCCCCACATGTGAGCTGTGTGCTAACCCATAATCTGAGGGCTCTAGGACTAATAATAGTAGCGGCATTGTAGTGAGAAATACACAGGAACTAAACAGAACTGAGCACAGCTGATCTAGGACAGGCATAAACCTGGAGATGATTTATTATCGATGGACAAGCGGTGTGAAAACACGGACTGGAATAAAGCGGCTCTTTATTTATATACAATGGGGATGATTTACTAAAATTGGAGAAAGCGAACTCTGGTGCAGCCCTGCATAGAAACCAATCAGCTTCCATTTTTTTTTGTCAAAGCTTCATTGCACAAGTTAGAATCTGTTTGGCGACCATGTACAGCTACACCAGATTTCCCATTCTTCTGTTTTAGTTAATCAGCCCCAAATGTTTATTCTGCCGCTGGACACCGAGGTTTAGCAAGGTAGGGTTAGGAGGCTGCAGGCGGCCAGAGACCTTGTGTGTTCCAACACTAGAACCAGTTGCATTCCTGCCGGGGGCCGCAACACACTGAACACATACCAACAGCCCTCCGTGTCCATCCACACAGAAAAGACAATGGCACAGATTCAGGTACATTTGCGCTTTATTTGCGGAGGCACAGGGCAACGATTTTGCCCTGCGCCCCCGCAAATATTTTGCACTGCCCTCGATTCACGGAGCAGTAGCTCCGTAAATTGCGAGGGCGTGCCGGCAAAATTGCCCGGCGTAAGCGCGCGCAATGTAAATGATCCCGCCGGGGGCGGGAATCATTTAAATTAGGCGCGCTCCCGCGCCGAGCACATGCTCCGTCGGGAAACTTTCCCGACGTGCATTGCGGCAAATGACGTCGCAAGGATGTCATTTGCTTCAGAGTGAACGTGAATGGCGTCCAGCGCCATTCACGAATCACTTACGCAAACGACGTAGATTTTAAATCTCGCGACGGGGGAACGTGGGTATCCTATAGCATTGGCTGCGCCTGCTATTAGAATGTGTAACGTTGCGCGAAACCCGACGTACGCAAACTACGTAATTTGCGTACGCAGGGCTCGCTCAACGTTGTGAATCGGTGTTGGTATGCAATTTGCATACTAGACACAGATCACAATGGGAGCGCCCCCTAGCGGTCATCGCTAGAATGCAGCCTAAAATCTGCGTGGCATAAGAGCCTTATGCCACGCAGATTTTAGGCTGCAGTCGGCGTAGCGATGTTCCTGAATCAGGAGCATTCGCTACGCCGGAGCAAGTAAGCAATTGCACTGTGTAACCTATGGTTACACAGGCGCAATTGCTTCTTGAATCTGGGCCACTGATTATGTCACCCCAATCACTAGGATCTCAAATAAACATGTTTATCTCGATGCAAGTCATTTTTTTTTTCATGCAATCAATATGCAGCGAGGACGCAGAAAGTCACAGGTGATCGCTGCATAGTGATCGCTGCATGCGAGCGGCAGCAATTAGCTGCAGGATTTGGCAGCCTCCCACTGCTTTCAATAGGACTGCTTGCTGCGGCTAATCACAGGGAACCCCCGGTTGGGCTTCTCACATGTAAATGTTAGTGGGCACATTCGCAAGGGTGAATGTAGCCTTATCTGTATACCGAGCCACCTTTATATGTATGTCTGTGCACCGAGCCACCCTTATATGTATATCTGTGCACCGAGCCACCCTTATATATATATCTGTGCACCGAGCCACCTTTATATGTATGTCTGTGCACCGAGCCACCTTTATATGTATGTCTGTGCACCGAGCCGCCTTTATATGTATGTCTGTGCACCGAGCCGCCTTTATATGTATGTCTGTGCACCGAGCCGCCTTTATAAGTATGTCTGTGCACCGAGCCGCCTTTATATGTATGTCTGTGCACCGAGCCACCTTTATATGTATGTCTGTGCACCGAGCCACCTTTATTTGTATGTCTGTGCACCGAGCCACCTTTATATGTATGTCTGTGCACCGAGCCACCTTTATATGTATGTCTGTGCACCGAGCCATCTTTATATGTATGTCTGTGCACCGAGCCACCTTTATAAGTATGTCTGTGCACCGAGCCACCTTTATATGTATGTCTGTGCACCGAGCCGCCTTTATATGTATGTCTGTGCACCGAGCCACCTTTATATGTATGTCTGTGCACCGAGCCACCTTTATTTGTATGTCTTTGCACCGAGCCACCTTTATATGTATGTCTGTGCACCGAGCCACCTTTATATGTATGTCTGTGCACCGAGCCACCTTTATATGTATGTCTGTGCACCGAGCCACCTTTATATGTATGTCTGTGCACCAAGCCACCTGCAGTGAGCCACCTTTATATGTATGTCTGTGCAGTGAGCCACCTTTATATGTATGTCTGTGCAGTGAGCCACCTTTATCGGTATGTCTGTGCAGTGAGACATCTTTAGGTCATCAGAATGTACGCTCTTCTAGTTAGGAGACTGATGCTCATTCACATATGTGGTTGGGGGGGCGGTAAAAACTCCACGGTTGAGCTGCGCATTTTTTAACTGCCCTGTTGGGGGGCTTTGGTGAAAAATCAGGGGTCTAAACAGAGACCGAGAAAGGGACTATGCACCGAGATTCATCAATCCCTTTCTCTAAAGCCTCAGCTGCAGTTTCCTGTTCATTCACAAACTGTAAACACAATTAACTATGCTTCAGTGGAGCACTTGGTACCGATCTCACTGTGTTCATTGAGGAAAGTAATGTCCTATTTACCAGCCCCTTTCTCCACTCTCCATCCTAAAATATTCCCCTGTGTGCCTTCAGCATCTGCTGGAGAGGAGGGAGGACAGCAGTGCTGCGGGGGAAGTGGGCACACAAGGTGGACCTGAACAGTAGTGGGATGGTGGCGCAGGTACTAGAACTAATCCCCCTGCAGCGCAGCTGGGAGAGGAAGAGAAGCCGGAGGAACTGCAGTGTGAAGAATAAGAGGATCAGTGTCTGCAATAAGGCAGTACATCCATCCCTCCTGCTTAGCAGGTGCCCGAGCCTGGTACAGGAGGGTCAGCTGTACTGCCTTATCAGCGGCCCTGAGTAGACCCCCCCCCAGCCCCTCTGTCTGTACAGGCTGCAAACGGACTATCTGTTCTGCACAGTATGCACTTATACTGCACTCAGCAGTCCTGGCCGGGAAAGCTGAATATATTCACTAATCAGCAAACATAATGAACTCTTATACCTTCTCTGTGGCTGTTTACAATGTAGGACATGTTATGTGTCTGCTCTGCACTTTATTTATCTCAGATCTATTCATTCGTCTTTATCTTGTTACTATATTTAATAAAGCCACTGAAAGCAGATTATTTAATATGAGATATTGCTCTTTCCATTACAGAGATGAATTAGATTCCATACAATAAAGTGCCCCAGGGTGATGGATAAGAGAAGTGTAACATCTCCCCCTACTGGTGAAAGGAGATCATTGTAAACCAATTTGGCAGATTAGACCAAGTTGTAAACCTGCAGCAAACAAATTACTGAGAGCCGGTTCACACTGGGGCGACCTGGCATCCGACTTCAAGTCGCCCGGTCGGGAAAATGAATGGAAGTAAATGGAGCCGTCTTAATGTACACTACTGAAGTCGCTCCGACTTCAGAAAAGGTTCCTGTACTACTTCAATCCGACTTCTAGGCGACCTGTACCCATTGATTTCAATGGCAGTCGCCTCCAAGTCGGATCCCCGTTCACAGTGAGACAACTTTACAGGAAGTCGCCCCAGTATGAGCGTGTTCTAAGGATAGCCCCTCCCTCCCACAGGGGATCTCCATGCCAAATTTTAAATAAAAAACCTGCATGGGTTCCCCCTCTAGGAGCATACCAGGCCCTTAGGTCAGGTATGGATTTCAAGGGGAACCACCAACGCCAAAAAAACGGCGTGGGGTTCCCCCCAAATCCATACCAAACCCTTATCCGAGCATGCAGACCGGCCGGTCAGGAAAGGGGGTGGGGACATGTCGGTTTTATATTAAAAAAAATGTTGGCATCGAGTTCCCCCTCCTGGAAGCGACTTCAAGTCGTGTTGTGGGTCGCGCTGTGATCAACATTGTCGGCTATGCCGAACGCCGAAAGCCGCCTGAAAAAAAGGTCCGGGACTTGTTTTGAGCTTCAGGCGTACGGCGTTCGGTGTGGATATGTGAACCATCTCCATAGCCGACAATGTTAAATCACCCCTCCAGTGTATTGCAGGCTGCAATAGCGTCGCGCTACAGGCGACAATACGCCTAGGTGTGAATGGAGCCTAAGACCCCTTTCACACTGGGGCATTTTCAGGCGCTTTTGGGCTAAAAATAGCACCTGTAAAGTGACTGACAAACAGGCGTTTGTCAGTCACTTTACAGGCACCCTGCAGTCTCAGTGTGAAAGCCTGAGGTCTTTCACACTGAGGGGATGTGCTGGCAGGACGTTAAAAAACTCCTGCCATCAGCATCTTTGGAGAGGTGAAGGAGCGGTGTGTATACCGCTCCTGCTCATTGAAATCAATGGGCAGCGCGGCCGAACCACCGGCAAAGCGCCGCTACAGTTTTAACCCTCTTTCGGCTGCTGGAAGGGGTTAAAAGCGTCCCGTTAGCGGGCAAAAACCTATAATTTTCTTTAGGTTTTGGGGGGGTAGAAATACCTGGTATTTGACAAAGAAGAAGAACCTCTGAAGGACGCATTACCAGCAGCACCCCCCCCCCCCCCCCCCAAAAAAAAGACACAAAGAGTTTGCCAGCTCATGTGAAGAACGCCAACTATTGGTGGGCAATTTGACAGCTGTTGGGACCTGATTTTTCCGAAGCTGGCTAGAGAGATAGGTCTGGCTTACATCCACTGACAGCAAGTGTGAACAGCAAGTTGTGGACATAAGAATAAAAACACAAAAGGGTAGGGAATGTGGTGTACCAAGCATATTTGACATCCTGGGCAGCACTATACAACAAAAGTATTTGCAGTCATAATGAAATCAAACAAGTTATAATAATGGCCAGAGAATAAACGCAGGCCGTGAAGTGCTTCCTCGTGCTGGTGGTCAGTGAGGTGCCAATTTACCTTGTTGGTGAGTGGCATGCCCATTAGATTGGTGCCCAGTGGGGAAAATGCCCCTTACATTGGTGATCAGGGAAAGAATTCTCCATACATTGGAGTGCTATTACATTGGTGGGCAGAGGATTCCCTAACCTTGGTTGTCATTGGGAAGCTCAGAAAGAGAAGGGTCCCCCTACATTGATAGTCAGTGGAAAGAATGCTGCTTACATCGGTGGTCAGAAGAATCCTCAATACACTGGTAGCCTCTTGGATTCGTGTTCAGCAGATAAGGACCTCCCTAGATGGGTTCTCAGCGGATAAGGACCTCCCTAGATTGGTGCTCAGTGGAAAAGCAAAGGACATCCCTATATTGGTGTTCAGCAGATAAGGACCTCCCTGGATTGGTGCTCAGCAGATAAGGACCTCCCTAGATTGGTGCTCAGCAGATAAGGACCTCCCTAGATTGGTGCTCAGCAGAGAAGGACCTCCCTAGATTGGTGCTCAGTAAAAAAGGACATCCCTAGATTGGTGCTTAGCAGATAAGGACCTTCCTAGATTGGTGCTCAGCAGAGAAGGACCTTCCTAGATTGGTGCTCAGCAGAGAAGGACCTCCCTAGATTGGTGCTCAGTGAAAAAGGACCTCCCTAGATTGGTGCTCAGTGAAAAAGGACCTCCCTAGATTGGTGCTCAGCAGAGAAGGACCTCCCTAGATTGGTGCTCAGTGAAAAAGGACCTCCCTAGATTGGTGCTCAGTGAAAAAGGACCTCCCTAGATTGGTGCTCAGTGAAAAAGGACATCCCTAGATTGGTGCTCAGTGAAAAAGGACCTCCCTAGATTGGTGCTCAGTGAAAAAGGACCTCCCTAGATTGGTGCTCAGTGAAAAAGGACCTCCCTAGATTGGTGCTCAGTGAAAAAGGACCTCCCTAGATTGGTGCTCAGTGAAAAAGGACATCCCTAGATTGGTGCTCAGTGAAAAAGGACATCCCTAGATTGGTGCTCAGCAGATAAGGACCTCCCTAGAAGGGTTCTCAGCAGATAAGGACCTCCCTAGAAGGGTTCTCAGTGGATAAGGGCCTCCCTAGATTGCTGCTCAGCAGATAAGGACCTCCCTAGATTGGTGCTCAGCTGATAAGGACCTCCCTAGATTGGTGCCCAGTGGATTAGGACCCCCCTTAGATCGGTGCCCAGTGGATTAGGACCCCCCTTAGATCGGTGCCCAGTGGAGAAGGGCTCCCTTAGATTGGTGCTTAATGGGAAAAATACCCCTTACATCGGTGGTCAAGAGAAGAATCCTCAATATACTGGTATTCTCTTAGATTGGTGCTCAGCATATAAGGATCTCCCTAGATTGGTGCTCAGCATATAAGGATCTCCCTAAATTGGTGCTCAGCATATAAGGACCTACCTAGATTGGTGATCAGCGGATAGGGACCTTCCTAGATTGGTGCTCAGCAGAGAAGGACCTGCCTAGATTAGTGCTCAGCAGATAAGGACCTCCCTAGATTGGTTCTTAGTGGATAAGGACCTCCCTAGATTGGTGCTCAGCTGATAAGGACCTCCCTAGATGGGTTCTCAGTGGATAAGGACCTCCCTAAAATGGTGCTGAGAAGATAAGGACCTCCATAGATTGGTTCTCAGCAAAAAAAGACCGCTTTAAATTGGTGCTTAGCAGAAAAGGATATCCCTAGAGTGGTGCTCAGCTGATGAGGACCTCCCTAGATCGATGCTCAGTGGAGAAAGGCTCTCTTAGATTGGTGTTCAGTGGAGAAAGGCTCTCTTAGATTGGTGTTCAGTGGAGAAAGGCTCTCTTAGATTGGTGTACAGTGGAGAAAGGCTCTCTTACGTTGCCGCTTAGTGGTAAGAATGCCTCTTACATTGGTGGTCAGGGGAGGAATTCCCCATACATTGGTGTCCTCTTACATTGGTGGGCAGAGGACTCCTTCTGGGGGTCCTGGTAGAAGACAGACTGAGCAATAGAATGCAAAGTCAAGCTGCAGCTAACAAAGCCAGCAGACTATTAGCATGCATAAAAAAGGGATTTACTCCAGAGATAAAATCTTGCCACTTTATAAAACCCCAGAGAAAAGCAACAAAATTAATAAGCAGACTGGAGGATCTCAATTACAGGGGAACGACTGCCAGCACTGGACTTATTCTCTCTGGAGAAGAGATGCTTGAGAGGAGATATGATAGTGATATAAAATACCTCAATGGTGATCCCAGCATAGGAAGAAAACTTTTCAGTCTCAGAGAGTGCAAGAGGACACGGGGCCACACAATGAGATTGAAGGAGAACCTTAACCACTTGCCGACCGCTTCACGAACATATACATCTGCAGAATGGCTCCTGTGGGCAAACCAACGTACCTGTACGTTGCTTTGAAAAACCCGCCTGCACCGCGCGTGCCAGCCACAAGCTCTGTGACCATGCCCGCGGACTCGATGTCCGCGATCGTGTCACGGAGCTGCAGAACAGGGCATTTCCCTGTTCTGCCTAGTGACAGGACACTGATCTACTGCTTCCTGTCATCGGGAGCAGTGATCAGTGACGTGTCACTTGTAGCCCATCCCCCCACAGTTAGAATCACTCCCTAGGACACACTTAACCCCTTCCTCGCCCCCTAGTGGTTAACCCCTTCCCTGCCAGTGTCATTTACACAGTAATCAGTGCATTTTTATAGCACTGTTGCTGTATAAATGACAATGGTCCCAAAATAGCGCCAAAAGTGTCCGATGTGTCCGCCATAATGTCGAAGTCAAGATAAAAATCGCAGGTTTGCCATTACTAGTAAAAAAATTATTAATAAAACTGCCAAAAAACTATCCATTATTTTGTAGATGCTATAACTTTTGCTCAAACCAATTAATATAAGCTTATTGCGTTTTTTTTTTACCAAAAATATGTAGAAGAATACGTATCGGCCTAAACTGAGAAAGAAATTTAATTTTTTATATATTTTTGGGGGATATTTATTATAGCAAAAAGTAAAAAATATTTTTTTTTTTCAAAATTGACGCTCTTTTTTTGTTTATAGCGCAAAAACTAAAAACCGCAGAGGTGATCAAATACCACCAAAAGAAAGCTCTATATGTGGGAAAAAAAGGACATCAATTTTGTTTGGGTACCACATCACACGACTGCGCAATTGTCAGTTAAACCGACACAGTGCCGAATCGCAAAAAGTGCTCTGGTCAGGAAGGGGGTAAATTCTTAAGGGGCTGAAGTGGATAAGGTGCATAGGGGACGCTTCACTGTCAGGGCAATAAGGATGTGAAACTCGCTTCCACAATTGGTGACCTCAGCAGGGAGTGTTGATAGTTTTAACCACTTAAGACCCGGACCAAAATGCAGCTAAAGGACCTTGCCCCTTTTTGCGATTCGGCACTGCGTCACTTTAACTGACAATTGCGCAGTCGTGCGACGTGGCTTCCAAACAAAATTGGCGTCCTTTTTTTTCCACAAACAGAGCTTTCTTTTGGTGGTATTTGATCACCTCTGCGGTTTTTATTTTTTGCGCTATAAACAAAAATAGAGCGACAATTTTGAAAAAAATTCAATATTTTTTACTTTTTGCTATAATAAATATCCCCCAAAAATATATATATATATATATAAAAAAAAAAATTCCTCAGTTTAGGCCAATACGTATTCTTCTACATATTTTTGGTAAAAAAAATTGCAATAAGCGTTTATCGGTTGGTTTGCGCAAAATTTATAGCGTTTACAAAATAGGGGATAGGTTTATTGCATTTTTATAAAAAACATTTTTTACTACTAATGGCGGCGATCAGCGATTTTTTTCGTGACTGCGACATTATGGCGCACACCTCGGACAATTTTGACACATTTTTGGGACCATTGTCATTTTCACAGCAAAAAATGCATTGTTTATTGTGAAAATGACAATTGCAGTTTGGGAGTTAACCACAGGGGGCGCTGATGGGGTTATGTGTGACCTCAAGTGTGTTTACAACTGTAGGGGGGTGTGGCTGTAGGTGTGATGTCATCGATTGTGTCCCCCTATAAAAGGGATCACACAATCGATGACGCTGCCACAGTGAAGAACGTGGAAGCCATGTTTACACACGGCTCTCCCCGTTCTTCAGCGGCCGAAAAGGGTTAATACCGCCAGCAATGTGCCTCTGTATAGGCGCATTACCGGCGGTATTACCGCGGTGTCCCATTGTTTTCAATGGGAAGGAGCTGTGGAGGAGCGGTAAACACACCGCTCCAAAGATGCGACTAGCAGGACTTTTGGAGCAGTCCTGCTAGCGCACACAACTTCAGTGTGAAAACCTTCGGGCTTTCACACTGAAGACTGCAGGGCAGGAGTTTTTCAGGCGGTATTTAGGCGCTATTTTTAGCGCTAAACCGCCTGAAAAATGCCTTGGTGTGAAAGGGGCCTTAGTGAACACAACATACAGGGATATGGAAAATGATTATCGACATTGACATACATAAATCTACACAATTTGAACTGGATGGACTAGCGTCTTTATTCAACCTTACCTACTATAAAAGTATAACCTTGGTGGGCATTGGGAGTCAGAAAGAGAAGGGCCCCATTACATTGGCGGTCTGTGGGAAGAGTTCCCCTTACATTGTTGTTCATTGGGAATAATGTTCCATTACAGGTAGCTGAATGGACTACTAGTGTCAGCAATAACTTACCTGAGAGGCACAAATCGCACTTTGCTCAAGGATTGTCTAGTAACCTCTGGAGGAACCCTGGCTGAGAAATGATGATCTAGAAAACATTGATCACATGAATGTGACACCCTTATAAGCAGTAGGGGAGATCGCTAATTGTGTTTATCATTTCCAATACAATATGGATACCTGAATGATCCGCCCAATCAGGAGAAATCCAGAAATGCGCTGGGTCGTCACGCTGTGCGCTCTTCAGTACCTTCCAGGAGGCGTCAGCTCAACGTATTTCTAATTAAAAAATAAAATGCAAATTCATTACAAGGTGGGCTCTGGTGGGAGCGGGTCACGGAGGAGCCCCATTGTAAAGTTCACACGGTAGGTGCCAGACACGATGTACACATCATTCCGAAATGGGGGGTGTAAAGGAAACATTAAACACTATGGGCCAGATTCTAGTAGTTCGGCGTAACTTTGTGTGGGGACGTAACGTAACCTATTTACGTTACGCCTCCGCAACTTAGACGGGCAAGTGCTGTATTCTCAAAGCACTTGCTCCGTAAGTTGCGGCGGCGTAGCGTAAATAGGCCGGCGTAAGCCCGCCTAATTCAAATTTGGAACATGGGGGCGTGTTTTATGTAAATGTTCTGTGACCCGACGTGATTGACTTTTTTCACAAACGGCGCATGCGCCGTCCGTGGAAATCTCCCAGTGTGCATTGTGCATTGTATTGCTCCTAATACGCCACAAGGACGTATTGGTTTTGACGTAAACGTAAATTACGTCCAGCCCCATTCACGGACGAGTTACGCAAGTGACGTAAAATTTTCAAATTTCGTCGCAGGATTGACGGCCATACTTAACATTGGTACGCCGCACTTACGCCACCATATAGCAGGGGCAACTTTACGCCGGGAAATCAGAGTACACGCCCCTAGCGGCCAGCGTAAATATGCAGTTACGATCCGACGGCGTAAGAGACTTACGCCTGTCGGATCTAAGGGAAATCTATGCGTAACTGATTCTAAGAATCAGGCGTATAGATACGACGGCGCAACTCAGAGATACGACGGCGTATCTGGAGATACGCCGTCGTATCTCTTTTGAGAATCTGGGCCTGTATTGTCAAAAGTATTGGGACACCTGCCTTTACACACACATAGGCCCGGATTCAGAAAGAATCGCGTATCTTTTGGCGGGTGTAGCGCATCTCATATACGCTACGCCGCCGTAACTTAGAGAGGGGAGTACTGTATTCAGAAAGAACTTGCGCCCTAAGTTACGGCAGCGTATCACAAATGGGCCGGCGTAATTCAAATGAACAAGGCAGTGGGCGTGTTGTATTGAAATGAGCCGTGACGCCATGCAAATGAGGGGCCGAACGAACGGTGCATGCGCCGTCCGTGGACGTATCCTAGTGCGCATGCTCAGAATCATGTCGCAAATACTCAATGCTTTCGACGTGAACATAACCTACGCCCAGCCCCATTCACGTACGACTTACGCAAACAACGTAAACCACGTAAAGTTCGACGCTGTTCCGACGTCCATACTTAACATTGGCTGCGCCTCATATAGCAGGGGTAACTTTACGCCTACAAAACACCTTACGCAAACAACGTATATCAAGGCGGCGGGCGCAAGTACGTTTGTGAATCGGCGTATCTAGCTCATTTGCATATTATACGCGTAAATCTATAGAAGCGCCCCTAGCGGCCAGCGTAAATATGCACCCAAGATACGACGGCGTAAGAGACTTACGCCGGTCGGATCTCAGGGAAATTCTGGTGTATCTAGCTTTCTGAATACAGAAAGAAGATACGCCGGCGCTTCGTAGCACTTACGCGGCGTATCAATAGATACGCCGGCGTAAAGGCTATCTGAATCCAGGCCATGAACTTTAATGGTATCCCAGTCTTAGTCCGTAGGGTTCAATATTGAGTTGGCCCTTTGCAGCTATAACAGCTTCAACTCTTCTGGGAAGGCCGTCCACAAGGTTTAGGAGTGTGTCTATGGGAATGATTTACCATTCTTCCAGAAATGCATTTGTGAGGTCAGGTACTGATGTTGGATGAGAAGGCCTGGCTCACAGTCTCCGCTCAAATTAATCCCAAAGGTGTTCTATCGGGTTGAGGTCAGGACAAGTTCCTCCACCCCAAACTCGCTCAGCCATGTCTTTATGGACCTTGCTTTGTGCACTGGTCCAAATCATTTGGTGGAGGGGGGATTATGGTGTGGGGTTGTTCCTCAGGGGTTGGGCCTGGCCCCTTAGTTCCAGTAAAGGGAATGTAGTGATGCGGGAACCAGTGCGATTTCAGCACCGGAACCCACATCGCATCTCTCCCGCAGGCAGTTCACACTGCCCTATGCGAACCGCTGTGAGTGTCAATACATTGTTAATGACACCCCCAGATCGGTTCACAGATCGCAGTGTGAACTGTGGATTCAGACAGGAATCTGATCACATGGGTGAGAACACTTATGTGATCCAATTCCAGTGCGGAAAAATAAAGTCCCTGCACCTTTTTTATGCGAATCCAATGCGAGTTCAGCCATACAACTGGTATGGTGTAAGTGGTGTGATGTACTGGACTGTGTGGTAGGTGTGTCAACGTGTCTGTGGGCCTGTAATCTGTGCGATGTCCGTGTAAATTAGTCTGTGCGGCGGGCGTGTAAACGTGTCTGCGTGATGTCCATGTAAATGAGTCTGTGCGGTGGGCGTGTAAATGTGTCTGTGCGGCGGGCGTGTAAACATGTCTGTGCGATGGGCGTGTAATCGTGCCTGTGTAAACGTGTCTGCGTGATCTACATGTAAATGAGTCTGCGTGATCTACATGTAAATGAGTCTGCGCAGTGGGCGTGTAAATGTGTCTGTTCGGTGGGCGTGTAAACATGTCTGCGCAAAGTCTGTGTAAACGAGTCTGAGTGGCGGGCGCGTAAATGTGTGCACGGCGGGCATGTGCGGCAGGGGCATAAACGTGTCTGCACAACGAGCGTGTAAACATGTCTGCGCGAGGTCCATGTAAACGCGTCTGCGCGATGTCTGTGTAAATGAGTCTGCGCGGTGGGCGTGTAATTGTGCCTGTGCGGTGGGCGTGTAAATGAGTCTGCGCGGTGGGCGTGTAATTGTGCCTGTGCGGTGGGCGTGTAAATGAGTCTGCGCGGTGGGCGTGTAAACGTGTCTGTGCGATGGGCGTGTAAACGTGTCTGTGCGATGGGCGTGTAAATGAGTCTGTGCGGTGGGCGTGTAATCGTGTCTGTGCGGTGGGCGTGTAATCGTGTCTGTGTGATGGGCGTGTAAATTAGTCTGTGCGGTGGGCGTGTAATCGTGTCTGTGCGGTGGGCGTGTAATCGTGTCTGTGTGATGGGCGTGTAATCGTGTCTGTGCGGTGGGCGTGTAAATTAGTCTGTGCGGTGGGCGTGTAAACATGTCTGAGCAAACGAGTCTAAATGGCGGGCGCGTAAATGTGTCTGCTTGGCGGGCATGGCTGTGGGGCGGGCGCGTAAACGTGTCTGCACGGCGGGCGCGTAAACGTGTTTGCACAACTGGCGTGTAAACGTGTCTGCACGGCAGGCGTGTAAACGTGTCTGCGCAAAGTCTGTGTTAACGAGTCTGAGTGGCAGGCACGTAAACGTGTCTGCACGGTGGGTGTGCAGGCGTGGCTGTGCGGCACGTCTGCGCAAACGGCATGTAAAATTGTCCGCGCAAAGGGCGTGTAAACTCTAATTAAATTAAATTAATGAACACGCAAGTGCTTACAACGCCTACACACGTTACACGGATATACACACACCAAGAGGAAAGGCGCCCAGGAGAGATGGCAAAACGTCCAGTGTCCAGGAGCTCTAAGAACAGAATGAACATGAAAGGGCCCCTCACACGGTGTCTGATATACCTGAGGGGAGCCCGAACTCCGCCCACACCAAGATGGCGCCGGCCGCTATGTCCGCAGTATCGGGCTGACGGAGTATATGGGAGGTATGGTGTCGGGGGTTCGGTTGGTGTCGGGGGACAGGCGGGTCAGTAGGGGGCGGGACGGTTGAAGGTCAATGTGACACACCGCTCGGTCCCCCCACTGAGGACATCCAACATGGCGGCGGGAGCTGGACGGCGCTGGTTGGGTCACGTGTCCGGTTGTCATGGTGACCCACCTCTGTCAGTGCGGCCTACACAGTGCCGGGGAGCCTGACTGGCAGTGAGGAGGTGGCCGGGCACAGGGGGGGGGCCCAACCGGGGAGAGGGGTAACGACCTTTGTATTATAATTATGTGGAGAGGGTGGGTCAGTTTTACAATTACTGGAGTTATTGGAGGGTCCATTATTATTAGAGGAATGTGGGGGGGGTCTCTTTTGTTATATTTCTATTATTATGGGAATGGTGGTGACTCCGGGGGGTGTTATTACTATTATTTGGCCAGATCCCTACCTATTAATAGTGAGAAGAGGATGGGGGAGGGGTAATATTACCATTACTCCATATTATTCGTGGAACTTTGTTGATTTTAATATTAGGGGGGTTCTCCATTATTGAACTTTTATCATTTTATAGGAGCTTCAGTGCTCCACATACATTAATCATATAATGTGTGCAGCATGGCGCACCGGGTAATGTAGGTATCGACGGCGGTGACAATAGATGGGCTAGTATTGGTAGGTTTTGACACGTGATCACACCTGATGGGTTGGCATGTGTGGTGGTTGATGATAAGGTATTGGTGAAATATGATGAGCTTTCATGTTCAGTGGTGAGTGACATGTAATGGAAGGGCACCCATGGTGGTGACACCTAATGGTCATATATCTGTGACGGCGATGAACAAGGATTGGCGGTGGTAAAAACAAGCGATGAGTGGTTATCGGGAGTAGTGACACCTGATGGGAGGGTATCAGCGGTGGTGACATCTGACAGGCAGATATGGGCAGTGGTGACAATCGGTGGTAGTGACACGTGATGGGAAGCTATTAATGGTGGTGACATTTGATGGGCAGGTATTGGCAGTTTTGGCACACAATGACTGGGTATTTGTAGTGGTTGACGACATCTGATGGGCAGTTATCGATGGTGATAAAATGTGATGAGCTGGTATCTTTGGTGATGGAAGGGTATCCATTGTGGTGACACCTGATGGTCGATTATCTGAAGGGGGGGGATTGGTTATGGTGACACGTTATGAGCAGGTATTGGCAGTGTTGACATCTGATGGGTAGGGTATGAGTGATGGTGAGATCTGATAGTCAGATATCGGTGGTGGTAACACTTGATGTGTTGGTATTGGCAGTGGTGACACCTAATGGGAGGGTATCAGTGATGGTGACACCTGATAGATATTGGTGGTGGTGACACTTGATGTGTTGGTATCGGCAGTGGTGACACCGGATGGAAGGGTATCGGTGATGGTGACACTTGATGTGTTGGTATCGGCAGTGGTGACACCGGATGGGAGGGTATCGGTGATGGTGACACCTGATAGATATTGGTGTGGTGACACCTGATGGGAGGGTATCGGTGGTGGTGACACCTGATAGATATTGGTGTGGTGACACCTGATGGGAGGGTATCGGCGGTGGTGACACCTGATAGATATTGGTGTGGTGACACCTGATGGGAGGGTATCGGTGGTGGTGACACCTGATAGATATTGGTGTGGTGACACCTGATAGATATTGGTGTGGTGACACCTGATAGATATTGGTGTGGTGACACCTGATGGGAGGGTATCGGTGGTGGTGACACCTGATAGATATTGGTGTGGTGACACCTGATGGGAGGGTATCGGTGGTGGTGACACCTGATGGGAGGGTATCGGTGGTGGTGACACCTGATGGGAGGGTATCGGTGGTGGTGACACCTGATGGGAGGGTATCGGTGGTGGTGACACCTGATGGGAGGGTATCGGTGGTGGTGACACCTGATGGGAGGGTATCGGTGGTGGTGACACCTGATGGGAGGGTATCGGTGGTGGTGACACCTGATAGATATTGGTGACACCTGATGGGAGGGTATCGGTGGTGGTGACACCTGATGGGAGGGTATCGTTGGTGGTGACACCTGATAGATATTGGTGTGGTGACACCTGATGGGAGGGTATCGGTGGTGGTGACACCTGATGGGAGGGTATCGGTGGTGGTGACACCTGATGGGAGGGTATCGGTGGTGGTGACACCTGATGGGAGGGTATCGGTGGTGGTGACACCTGATGGGAGGGTATTGGTGGTGGTGACACCTGATGGGAGGGTATCGGTGGTGGTGACACTAGATGTGTTGGTTGGTAGTGGTGACACCTGATGGGAGGGTATCGGTCGTGGTGACACCTGATGGGAGGGTATCGGTGACACCTGATGGGAGGGTATCGGTGACACCTGATGGGAGGGTATCGGTGGTGGTGACACCTGATGGGAGGGTATCGTGGCGGTGGTGACACCTGATGGGAGGGTATCGGTGGTGGTGACACTAGATGTGTTGGTTGGTAGTGGTGACACCTGACTGCTCCTATCACAGTTGTCACTAAACTCCTTGGCATGAATATTACTATTTGTCAGTTGACACCGTGCTGTAGACAGTACATGAAGAACACTCAGAGGTTGAACGGTTCACTGCCGTGGCACACATCCCATCATGCACTCTGGCATGCATTTATCTACACCAGAAATGTTCTAGTGTGACTGGCGCCCCTGCACTCCTCACAGCTGAGCGGGGCGCACTATGACCACACCCGGGACTAGGCATCTAGTGGTGCCATCCAAACCTGTGCAGCTGTACTCCCTGACAGTACGCACCCAGACTCCACATGCAACAGTTTAGCTGGGCTATCCTGAGAGCAACATTATAGGAGTCTTTTAGAATTTGTGTGATTTATACTAAATATCACAGCGATGTGGATGCCTGGAAATCTGGAAAACATGACATGTGGCTAATCTACCTCTGGGTATTCCCTGTAAGATCCATGGTGGCATTATCAGTATCCAGCAGACACACATTTTTCTTCTTTCCACAGGGAGTCAATGAGCAGGCATGGAGAGGAAGCGGTTGGGCATGGCTGATCAGGAGAAGCGACAAGCATGGACTGGCCACAGGCCTGGAAATCCCCAGACTGCTCCAGAATCTGACAAGGACTCCGGGTTCTCAGGTACTGTCATGGTCCCAGAATGTGTTGCCTATCTCTTTGCTGTGCTGAGTGTTTGGGTCTTGTGAACACTTCATATCTTTACTGCAGCTCACTGTGTAACCTGGTTCATGTAAGAACTGTCTGTGTTGTCCCTCTGGTTAGCAGCTAACCAGATTCAAAAGTTCATTTTCCGGTGCAGGTTTGGCAGAGATGGGGGCTTTCAGGCCAAGCAGATTTTGTGTGACTCACAGCACATAAGTGGTTTAGTGTTCCTGTAATACATTGCTTCTATTATGCAGTGGCAGGCGGTGAGGAAGTAATGGAAGGCAGGTAG